>NC_043712.1:22852439-22899269 GCF_006229205.1 Suricata suricatta | reverse complement strand
GGGCCACCGGGGCTCTCCTGCGGAGCGCCGGGCAGCCCCCAGTCCCCTCGCGCAAGCACGCAGGCATTCGTTCAGTAACCATTTATTCGGTACCTACTGTGTGCCGAGCGCTCAGTGATTTTATGCCTAGAAATGTCAAGCAGACGGCGTTCAACAAGTCTTTGAAATGAGGAAGAGTTTTGCCCAGCTGAGGTCCTGCTGACTTTAAGTCCAGGGCTCATCCCGTTCCACTAGTAAGCTTCCCCGCTTAAACTTGCTTCCCAAAATTTACTGTTCACCCCATATACCAGCCCCATCCCCCCATCTGTGCTCTTGCTTTTCTCTTCCACCTTATCTAACCAACCCGGCCTTCCTGCAGTCCCACGAGCACCTTTCTGTCCGCCAAACTCTCAGAACTCGGCCTGCCTCAGGACATTTGCACATGCCTTCCCACCTCCCGTGTGTGTGTGTGTGTGTGTGTGTGTGTGTGTGTGTGTCTGTGTGTGTGTGTCTGTGTGTGTGTGTGTGAACTTCTTTGCCCAGTTTTTCACGTGGCTGGCACCTTCTCATCGTATCTATGTGCTCCTTCTCTAAGAGGCCTTAGGTACCTGAGCACCTTACTAAATTCACATCCTGTTCCTGGACACTCTCCATGTCCTCATTGTATTTCCTTCACGTTTATCACTATTCATTAATTAATTTAACAAATAATTATTGATCACCTACTTTATGCCTAGCAGTGTCAAGCAGACCTACTTAGGTTCTTTATGCATGGTTAACAAATAGGCAAAAATCCTGTCCCCTGGAGGAGTTTGGGGGAAAGAGAGGCAGGCAACAGACAATAAACATGTAAATAAACCATATGGTGTAGTAGAAGGTTCTGAGTCCTAAAAGGGAGAAAGAGCAGGGTAAGGAAACGAAGGTATAGGGAGTGCGGTCTTCACTGAGGTGGTCTGACCGGCCTGTGAGAGGAGACATGGAGAAGGTGACCTCCAGCCCCGCAGAGGGAACAGCCAGTGCAAAGACACTAACTAGTGCTGAAGCACTAGTAGGCTACTGCAAGGAAGGCAGAAGTAGAAGATGAGGTCGGCAGCGGACTTTTCCTCTCATTTGCTTACTTATTGTGCATTCACCTAGGGAATTTCGGCCCTGGAGCTGTATAGCCCTGCCTGTCTTCTCTGCAGTGTCCCAGCTCCGGTACGGAAGCTCCTGGCACACGGTAAGTGCTCACAAACGATTTGTTGAATGAATATGTGAATGGAGGAATGGACTGAGGTCTGGAACCGTCCAGACCAGACTGAGGTCGACCCAGGGCTGTTCAGAGGCCGCCGGCAGCGCCTGGTACCTCATTTTGGTCCTGGTTCCCGAGTCGCATGTCCCTGGGTAGCTCCGCTGCAGCGAGCGCCACCAGAGCGTCGCGTCGGGGGGGAATTCCGACGGAGTCAAGGAGTCTCAGGAACGGGACCCGCCCCGCCCCGCCCTTTGGTCGCTCGCAAAACGTGGAGCCGCGGCGCCAGCCCAGCCCCACTGAGACGCATGGGTAGCTCACTGGGCATGCTCCGCACCGGGCCGAGCGCGAGTGCACCGGAGGAGGAGTCTCCGGTGGGGTCGGCAACGCGCCCGCGGAGCCCCGCCTGACGCTCAGGCCCACTTTGTTGCCGACGCGTCGATGAGGGTCTGCCTCCTCCCCGAGTCCCGCAAAGCTCAACGGGAAAGCTGGGAATTTAGAATCCGAAAAAGGCGTTCTCTGCACTCTCCGCTGTGTGATCTGGGGCAAGCACCTTACCCTCTCTGTGCCTCCAGTTACACAAGTATCTGTCACTCTGATCTGGGCAGAATTTGGGGCTCGAATGAAATAAAAAACGTGAACACGTTTAATCCACCTTAAAGATCCATTTCGTAAGTGCCTGCCTCAGTTATCTGTCATCTGTATACCGGTTTGCCTAGGGCTAACATAAGGAAACGGAGGTTAAGGGGCATGGAGTTGTCTCAATTTGCCTTTTACGAAAAGCGAGGCTGAAACTACCGTTTCTTTCTCCACATTTAACAGTAATTAGTTTAAACGGTGTTCTTAAATTTGAGCTAAAATATATCTATAGACCTTAGGAAAAAAAGTTCTGAATCCTTTTAAAATCATGCCTTTCAATCACCATAACAGAAATAGGAACAAAAGAATATTTCCCAAATTGGAAACAAATGAATGTCCACAAATAGCGGAATGATCAATTAGACTATGGTGTGTTTGTTGAAATAACTAGTTTATACTAAGCTAGATCAAATTGCAACTGGGAAAGCTTATCGTACAGTACAATCAATGTTAAGTGGAAAAAAAGCTGAAAACACAAATACATTGCATAAAGGATATGTCTATACACATTCACGCAGACTAGAAGAAAATATGGGAGAATGTCAATGGATTAATGGTTTTGGCAGTTGTTGGTTGGTATCTCTTTGTAAATTTCATCTATTGCTGTCATGATGTTGTGTTTGCAATAATACACACTAAAAGACCAAATTAAAATTTCACAAAGTTTCATGTAAGTTTAATAATAATAACAATAACTATTATCAAGTTCAACTGTGCTTGATATTTTAAATATAGTCTGTCTTTAATCCTTAGAGTCGCTCTCCAGAATGGGCGTTTCTAGCTCAGTTTTACGGAAGAGAAAACAACCTAAGAGCCATTTACCACTAGGAAGAGACAGGGTCAGCCCTGAACACAGTTGGTCCAACCTCAAAGCCAAGACGTAGGTTTTTAAGTTCTGCCTCTCTGTGGAGTAATTTACCAGATATTGATCACAAGACAAACCTTGTATCATTTCATCTTGTGCCTTTTTTGCCTATTTTCTCTACTCTTTGATGTATTTGTAGGCTGCAGATTGCCTTTAAATGTTCTGGTCTCTTGTTTCTATTTTATTTTTTTTAAGTTTATTTTTGAAAGAGAGAGGGGCACCTGGGTGGCTCAGTTGGTTGAGGTTCCAACTTCGGCTCAGGTCATGATCTCGTGGTTCCTGAGTTCAAGCCCTACATTGGGCTCTGTGCTGACAGCTCAGCTTTGGATTCTATGTCTCCCTCTCTCTCTGACCCCTCCCACTCACACTCTGTCTCTCTCTCAAAACTAAATAAACTTTAAACAAAACTAAAAAAAAGAGAGAGAGTCCATGCAAGCACCTGTGAGGGAGGCCAGGGCAGAGAGCGAGGGAGATAGAGAATCCCAAGTAGGCTTCATGACGTCAGCACAGAGCCCAGCTCACGGAACTGTGTGATCATGACCTAAGCTGAAATCAAGAGTCTAACACTTGACTGACTGAGCCACTCATGCACCCTACTATTTTATTGTTGGACCAAAATGTTAAAGTCCAACCTTTTCAGCCATTGCACCTGGAGTGACATGTTATTATCAGCAGTGACAGTTGATCTTATATCATAAGCTCCCAAACTTTATAGAAATGAAGTTTTGGATGGAGACATAATCATCTTAGTCTCTTGATTGAACCTAGCCAAATCAAGAGCAAATAGAGGCCTCATTGGGAGTAGGGCTATCCCAAATCTCAATGAGGCCAGTCCAGACAGGACCCACATGGATTATTCTTCCTGGGTAGTCATTTTGGAGTCAGATTCTCACCATGATGGAACCACATGGTCCACAGACTCCTCAGAACTTGACTGTGATGAAAAGATACAGAGCTGGTAGTGCCGATGATGTTTGCCAAGAGAAGGCCAGGGCCCTAAAAGCAGGCCTCCTACTGCTGATAAGCAAAAAAAAAAAAAAAAAAAATCTCTTTTAGTAGCGCCCTGGCCCAGAAGTCCCTAAAGAAACACACGAAGCCAAAGAAGGTCATTTCGTTGAAGAGGAAGATTTGCCATGAACCCAATAGGCATCGCTGGTAATGGACCAGACTTGTACAAGAGGAATATGAGATGTACAGCTGGACACAGTTATGAGCATATTCCCAGAAGCTGCCATTTGGGCAGAAAATCTGGTGCCAAGCAGTGCACACAGGCAATTGACTGGGGGCGTTTATAGGAAGAGCTTCCTGGAAGAATCACTGAGGATTGTCATTCACATCAAGACTCAGGAAGTCTGGGCACCACGTGGACTGTTTCAGTGATTTACAGGGCAGGACTCCCAGCTGAGTTGCTAATGCTCATCAATTATTTGTGCTGTTAATGCAAGCTTATGAGGGCCTAAGCATCAGCAAATGCATGGGCAAGCAGTGCTGTTAGCATGACAAATGAAAAGAATACGATGTAAAATTACATGCATGGTATGGTTTCCACTGTGTGAAGAGAGGGAGACACGAAACTGCCATTTTGTAGGTCAATAATGGTTGAATGTTGGCAACTTTCTATATTTCGGCTTAATACATACACATAGAGAAAAACCTAGAAAGAGCTGCACCAAAATACAAAGGGCTTGTCTCTGTCTAAGCATTGCATTTGCAGGCAGAGACACAAGATACAGAACTTACCTTTTGTATATCAGGAGAATCTCAAGTCTTTGGCATCTATTTCTTTATTATGTCTTTATAGTTTCCTAAAGCTTATTTTAGCCTATGTCTTTTTCATTATCAGGAAAAATGGAACAAACTTTAAAAGCTGACAAGCCAAACAAAATGATGTAAAGAGAGGGAAACAGCTACTCTGGAAATGAAAAAAAATGGGAGAGCTTCCTTTCCCACAGGGTGAACCTGTCCAGCAGTGGAGGATGGTGACAGAAAGTCTGTTCCTGGCCCGGGAGGGAGGGAGGGAGAGGAAGAAGTGATCAGTGGTCAAGTCAGAGGCTGTAGAGGTGTGGTCCTCTGACCTGAGACCCCGCTCAGCTCCTCAGCCTGTGTTCTTGGGACCCCTGGACTTCAGAGGTCTCACTTTGAGAAACCAATTATCCGCCTAAAGTTTTATCCACTGAAAAATGCCTTTCCCTTGCAAATTATCACTGCCAAAGGAGCTTGGTCTGTAAAACAGATGAACAAACTTAGCATGGGTACAAGAGCAGTGCTGTGGATTCGTTCATTCATCCATCGCATATTAAGCACCTTCTGTATGCCAGGCTCTGCTCTAAGTGCTGGGGAGACATAAGTGAACAAAAGAAACACTAACCTCTGCTCTCCTGGGCATGCCTTCCACCAGGGCAAGCCAGACAATGAGCAGCAAGCATCGTAAACAAGTGAATTACATTGTATGTTAAGAGACCAGGGGTAAGGCCGATAGGGAGGGCGCTAGAGTGGGAGGCGGGAGTTGCAATTTTAAATAGGACTGAGAAATTTAGACACTTAAGCAATGTAGTCGCTGAAAAAGGGAGTTACTCAGATAGATACCTGGGTAGAAGGAACAGCCAGTACGAAGGCCCTTCAAGGGCCTCTGGAATGAGGCCGGTGGGGAAAGGGCCAAAGCTACAGGTCTGATGCCAAGGAGTTAGCTGGGGCAAGAACTTGAGGGCCCTCCCCATGAGCCACAGGAAGAACTCAGCCTGTCTGTGTGAGCTAGACAGAAGCCAAGCCAATGTTACGGCTGCCAAATTTGCTTCTCAACACAATCAGAAGTCAAATGCTGTCCCTGTAGATGGTTACTAGATGGTGGTAAACATAGATTTGACTAAGGGAACCAAAACCTTGGAGCAGGCCTCTGTTGTAAGGGAGTCAGCCGCACGATCCGGAGAATGCATATAATATTATCACAGAAATGCAAAGATAACATAAACAATTATTCAGAGGGTTCTCAGACCTTAATGAGCCCTTGAGCGAACCCTTAGGGATACACAGACCTGCATTAGAAAACACTGTAGAGGGGCGCCTGGGTGGCTCAGTCGGTTAAGCCTCTGACTTCGGCTCAGGTCAGATCTCGCGGTCGTGGGTTCAAGCCCCGCGTCAGGCTCTGTGCTGACCGCTCAGAGCCTGGAGCCTGCTTCTGGTTCTGTGTCTCCTTCTCTCTCTGACCCTCCCCTGCTCATGCTCTGTCTCTCTCTGTATCAAAAATAAATAAAACATTAAAAAAATTAAAAAAAAAAGAAAAAAAAAAAAAGAAAACACTGTAGATATGCCAGAGGCCGGGAAGGACTATAAGAGGCCCATGGACCACCCTATGGATTTGCTGCTACATAAGAAATGCAAAGGGAAGTCTAGGGACTTTGAGATCCTGCTCTGGAAACTCAGCAGAAGGTGGTGGCTTCAGAAACAAAGAGAAATGATGGGAAATGCAGGGAATGAAAGTTGGTATTCTGGACCGTGGCTGATGGTATTTAAGCAGTGGGTGGTGTCATCTCACAAAACCCAGAGAGAATAGGTTTGTCAAGGCCCTCAGCCACACCTTCAAGGTTCATATGTCCAACAACAGAAGGAGACAGGAAAAATACCCAGGCCATGTAGACAAAGGTCATGGCTTTGAAAAATCAGCAATGATAAAGGAAACACTCAAGGGTTACCCTGAGAGAACATTCTAGGGAGAAGAGTCAGGGGGAAATACTGAAAGCAGCATTTAAAAAAATTTGATCCAGAAACCATGTGTCAAGACCATCTTGGGAGAAGGAGTCCTTATGTAAAAGCAGACTTCTTGTCTCCTCTCAGACCCTCTGATTCTGCTTATGGACCCCCAAGAACCTGAATTTTATAATTAACTATAAGAATCTTCCACAGACTCAAGTTTTATAACTTCTGTCCTGTAGCCTCTGACGTATGTACACTAAGAACCGCATTTGAGTGATAAACTAAGAGGTTGGAATTTTTTACCAAGAGATAAGCATGGCCTTGTAGGTATTGTGAATGCTGGGAGAGGTGGGATGAAGGATCAGAGAGTCAGCTTCTTAACCATTTAAAGGGGTAGAAGAGGAGGGGACAGAAAGATAGAGGGCATCCCCTGCAGGAAAATGGGGACCCCTAGTAGAGAGCTATCAGGCTTTCTGCTTTTTGCTCTTGACCTTGGATCTCTGACTCCTTCCACCTGGAGGCCAGGAGGAAGCTAATCATGTGACTGGAGAGAAGGTGTTAGTGGTGGCAGTCACAGTGGTGGTGATGTTTGCTAAGAGGAGTAGACGTTAAAATAAACACATTGGAGTGTGTAGAGTACACAGAAAACTGAAACTGAGAAGGTCATTACCTCCTGAAGAGGAATTGGATAAACAGGGGCAGGGTAGAGATGAGTGTTTACCTTTTGCCATAAACCCTTTTGTACCTTCTGAATTAGGTACCATGTGATGTATAACCTTTTAAAATCCAATTTTTTCCTCTGGAAAAAATATGTTTAAAAATTATTTTGTTGAACATTTTGGCTCCCTTTAAATTTTACTAACCGAGTACAAAGCCAAGGTTACTGACAAGTCAAGGCTGTACCTATGACCAGGGCACAACACAGTATAACTCGCTCAAAGGAAAAAGCCATAGGTCAAGGGCTGTTTCTTCTACTGGAAATGCATATGGCTAAGGAATGAAACAGAAAAGGAGCTTTGGATGAGGATAAAGGGGTAAGAAAAATCACTTCGGTGATCTCAAGATCAAGAATGATGCTTTCCTGACATAGCTAGTAAGAAAATGGCTAGAGAAGTTAGATGGAAACATTCATCTGGAAGTCACAGCCATGAGAAGGCGGTCATCTGAAATCTGTTCTAGCTTGGCTGACCATCCTTTCCCTGAGAAGCTGGAAACCTGATCTCAGCCCACAAGAAAACTGTGCTTCCAATCCCTGGTGACATTTCGAGAACAGGGGGCACCGTTCAGCCTGCCCAGTGCTCTGGTGACCTTCTAGTATTGCATGGATGACACACCACAGGATTTCCTCAACTGCACCCTGGCGTCCTGCTAGGATGTCGCTCTCATTTTTTCCATGGTACACACAGTCACTGCGTTGAAGTCCAAACAGACTGTCCAGCGATGCCTCCGTAAACATGAGTCACATGTGAAGTTTAAGGACTCCCTGTTTGGCCAGGACATCAGAGTTTCTAAGGCATGCCATCTTCCCTACAGGGTATGGGTAGATGAGAGTCATATGATTTTCTGTCAAGCTGCCTGAGCAGTGCTCAGGGACCGACCTCATGTGGTGGGCACCAAGGGCTACCAGATAGTGTTCCCCTTCATCCCAGACTTCCTGTTCTGGCATGAAGTTCTCCAGCTATTATATCAGAAAACATTACACTCTGTCCATTTCTTTGTCTTCTTGGGCTTCTTTCAGTTTGGTCTTGGATGCCACCACCTTGCCCAGGCTCGGTCACCCCAACTTAACCACCAACACCAGTCTTTCTTGCTGCTCCTTGAAGAGTGAAGGCAGTCCATGTCAACCTCCTAAAACAGATCATTCGACCATTGCTACCTGCTCAGATCCTACCCATCCTTTAAGGTCCATCTCACAAGCTACCTTCTTCCTAGATTATCCCAACTGGTTATGAGCAGTCTACTTCCTGCACCCCTGAATATTTGGTCTGTTCTTTTATACTTCTCATCTCATGCTGACTCCCATTTAGTTGTTAATGTACTTCCCCCTTTTGGAAGGCTCTTGAAAAATCCCAAGTGGGGTCATGCCCTGATGCTAGGTAGGCTATGACTATTCTTTCTTTGTTTCTTTCTTTTTAATGTTTATTTATTTTTGAGGGAGAGAGAGACAGAGCTCACTCCAGGGAGGGGCAGAGAGACAGGGAGACACAGAGTCCAAAGCAGGCTCCAGGCTCTGAGCTGTCAGCACAGAGTCTGAGGTGGGGCTTGAGCTCACGAGCCCTGAGATCAAGTTGGACGCTCAACCAACTGAGCCACCCAGGTGCCCCAATTATTTCTGAGCAGGGTATGCAAGAGGCTGTGAGCCTCTTCTGAAAAACTGTCCACGTGTCTGCAGTTAGCAAGAGGTTATGTTGTATCTAAAGTCCTTCCGGAGTTCTTTCTGGAATCCTGCTTGCAAGCTTAATGATTAATTGACCAATAGACAGAAAAGAGCTACAGATAGAGGTATATACATGGGAAGTATAAGGAGATACAGGATATAAGCTAAGGGAGAGATATGAACAGTGGTGTCCTAAATAAGATATAATTAATCTGTGATTAGATATCACTGTGCACTCTCAATTTCTACGTGAAACAATTAAAGGAATTAGGACATTGCCCCTGCCTCTCCACACCTGGGAGTCACCTCGTTGTGCTGGCAGGTCTGCAGGCTTAGGACACACCCCTTTGTTGTCAACCTGTATTGCTGAGTGAGCTAATTCCAAACCCGCTCTGGGGCCCGTGAGCTTCATCTTCAGGCAGTAGGACCAGGAACAACAGGGTGGATAAAATCCATCATGGAAATTACCAGGGACCGGAGAGGGGCTAAAACCTCCTTGGTGTCTGTACTTTCAGTTTCATTGCAGTCTAGAATTTTGTATAGGCGTAACCATGGGAAGCTTCCCCAATTTTGTCGGTACCCATGACAATATTTTATCCTTACATTACAGGGTCCATGCGTTGAGGGGAATCTTCATCTCTCTCCCAATCTCATACTATCTGAGTAACCAGCTTTCTTTGACTGCATAGGCAGAATCAGAAGCCCCTCATTCTGCATTTAGATTCCACTAGATTTATACTTAACAGATCATATACAGTTGAGCAAGCCAACTGCCCCAACTGTGAACTCACATCATTTTTTTTATGCTGGGAGCCTAGATAGAATGTGGCACCTAATAAGAGTGTGATGAGTGAGAAAATTAGTTGAAATTGGATTGCCTTATTGATATGTCTGAGTCAGGCCAAGTCTCTTGACTTACTAAGGCCAGCATATTATTTTCCATTACACTTGGCATAAAAAATGTACATAATACTAGTACATATTTCAAATGCCAATTCACATGAAAGAACAATTTCCCAACAGTGCTATCTAGTTTTTTCTCAAGTTCCCTGGGTTGAGGTCAGTCTTTGTAGTTAATGTTGGGTTCCTGACCCAAACACAGACTGTGCCAGTTATGAAAAAAAAAAATCAGTTTTCCATGGTTTGAATAAAGAGGTGACCGTGGGAATGTGTACAGCACTGTCTCTGGTTCTGGTGAAGTCATTGAAAAGCCAACCCAGCCTGGCTATCCTGTGCACACGCACGGAAATGAGGAGAGACAAGGGCTGTCCAGCAAGAGGAAATGGACCCATTCTGCACAGCCAGCCTTGGCGTGTGGAGTGGAGGAAAGGATCCATCCCATTGAGGAGGAAAGATATCTCTCTTGCTATTTATTAAGAAACACTGAAGTAGGCGTGCCTGGGTGGGGTGGTTCAGTTGACTGTCTGACTTCGACTCAGGTCGTGATCTCATGGTTCATGGATTCGAGCCCTGCGTCAAGTTCTCTGCTGTCAGCTCTCCTTAGATCCTTTGCTTCCCTTTCTCTCTGCCCCTCCCCCCACTTGCTCTCTCTCAAAATAAAATAAAGATTAAAAAGAGAAACACTGAAGTAATTTTGAAAACTGTTATATAAGGAAAAAAATATGGACCCAGTGGATTCAAAGGAAAAAAATGCAGATAAAGACTTATGAGCAGAAATAGATTATTTTAGTACAGTTGATATCATATAAATCTTAAAATTATTTTATAAAGAGTTTGTAATGACCTGAGCAAATGCTAGTGGTATAGTTTAGATAAAGACAAAAGCTGTATTCACAGAATCACTTTGTAAGGAAAAACACATTTATGGGGCGCCTGAGTGGCTCAGTTGGTTGAATGTATGACTTCGGCTCAGGTCATGATCTCACAGTTCCTAGAGTTCGAGCCCTGCACTGGGCTCTGTGCTGACAGCTCAGAACCTGGAGCCTGCTTTGGATTCTGTGTCTCCCTCTTGCTCTCTGCCCCTCCCCCACTCATGCTCGCTCTCTCTCTCTCTCTCTCTCTCAGAAATAAATAAAATATAAAAAAATTAGAAAACACATTTATGAACATAAAAACTCCTGAAAGTACAGTAAGATGTGACCAGTAATTATTTCTAGGTAATGGTATGACTGGCATCCTAGTTTGTTCAGACCGCTACAACAAAATACCACAGACTGCGTGGCCTGTAAACAACAAACATTTATTTCTTACTGTTGTGGAGGCTGGGAATTCCAAGATCAAGGTGTTGGTAGATTGAGTGTCAGGTGAGGATGTGCTTCCAAGGGTTTTAGACAGCTCTCTTCTCACTGTGTTCTCACGTGGAATGGGGTGAGGGAACTCTCTAGAGTCTCTTCTATAAGGGCACTGATCCCATTCACGAGGGCTCCGCACTAATGAGCTTATCACCTCCTAAAGGCCCCACCTCCAAATACCATCCCATTAGGATGTATATATGTATATGTTTCAACATATACATTTTGGGAGAACACATCCAGTTTATAGCAACCGGTAGATTTCTTATTTTTTAGATATTCTACAACTTATGTATAGCACTTGAAAAATAAGGAAATATCTTTAAAAACCTGTGTCACTAATAGCAGACATAAAACTTTTGCTCCCAGAGAATCGTACAGGAGGATATTTTTATATCAGAGTGACTGTAGCACTGACCACAGGAATTTCATGACTCTTCCGTGGGAGGTTTAACTCTGGTAACTACGACACCCATGGTCTCCTCATCTCCTTTGCCCCAGTCCTGCCGGCAGTCCTTCTGGGTCCTAGAATCCCCATTAGTTGGGAAGCCCATGAGGCATGGAAGTGTTTAGCAAGATCAATTGGATTTCCTCATGTAGGAATTCACACTGGAGAACACAGTGGAAAAAATGTGAAGACACACAAAGAGAGCTCAAGATCAAGGGACAGTCACAGGGACTGCGGTTGAATGTTACACTAAAGACGTGCCCCAAACCGACTTCCTGGGGTCCACACCCCTGTGTGGTCCCCTCCCACGCTGAGAGGCTCGGCCAAAGTCACTTGATTTGGCCAATGGGACATCAGTGGACATGACACAATGCATGTTTCATAGGCACATGCACATGAGGACTGGGCCTCTTGGAACCCCGAGACGACCATGCTGTCAAGAGGCCCAGGATGCAGGACTCCATGGAAGAGGCCCTGCCAGGCCAGATTTATCTCAGCTGAGCCCAGAGAAGACCAGTAAAGAACTACTCAGCCAACACATTGAATCATGAGATACTAAAAAAAACTTCTGTTGTTTTCAGCCGCTGTCTTGCAAGTGATTTGTGACCAGCAAGGAGTGGAGTAAGTGGGGCAGCCCCAACAGGGAGTCCTGTTACTGAGGCCTCCACCTTACATCCTTCCACTGCCAAGCTGCTTTGCTTCCTGGCTCTCCTGCACCCAATGGAGTATCTGTTCTGGGGTTCTTTGAGATTACCATCTTCTATATTGATCTTTATAGTCTTACAGCAACCCTGTGTTATTTTAAGAAAGGCGTTATTGTCAAATCCCAGCATTCAATGAGTGAGCTGAGCCAATATGCAAATATCTTTAAGGAGAGGGATATTGTGGGTCTTGTTCACCGTTACACACCATAGAATGGTGTCTATCACATAGCAAGATCTTAAGAGATATTTGTAAGTAAATGAACAAGCAGATCTTGAGGGCTTGTTTAAAATATAGATTCCAGCCCCCCATCCCCGCCTCTGGAGACTCTGATTTAGTGAGTCTGGGTTAGTTCCAGGAAACCTCATTGTTATTAAGCCGTTTGACTGAAGCCAAGGCAGGCGGCCTATGGGACACATTTTTGTCATCCGGGCCTCAAGTTATTCTTGCAACTGAAAGAAGCCAATTTTATCAATTTTCCAACTGTCTCTGCACCAGAATCTCCTGGGTTGTTTGTTCATCGTATTAGTTTCTAGTCCTCACTCCTGACCTACCAAATCTGAAAATCACTGAAAGTGGAAACTTATAATGCATATTATCAAGAAACTCCTGGAAGAATCTGATACAACTGGTCTGCAAGTTTAAGGGCATTTGGAGACTACTGGTCTAACCAAAACAGTTCTCTGAAAGTCATTTGGCCATCAAACACCCTTTTCTCATTCCCAAGAAGAGAACACACCTGTCCTCTGTTAGACATTCTCACACTAATCTTTAAGGCTTAAAAAAGGAAAAAAAAAAAAAGAAAGGGTTTTCATGATTACTGTGAGAAGTATTTCTTAGGGACTCTTTCTAAGTTTAAATGCCTCATCTGTCAATCAGGCTTTGGGAATACCCGCCTCTCATGTGCCGTGAGGACTAAGATGAGGCAAGGTGGGTGACAGCACTTTGAAACTGAACACAGAAGGCACATGACTTGTAAGCCTTGGATCATGAACATGTCATGCAGAGGATTAAAGTATTTCTATCTGTTTTTAGACAAGTGATCAGATTCATTACGAGTTTATCTTGCTCTCCTAAGGACAGGATCCCACTGTAAAATGTTTCAGGAACGGAAACCCTGGCTACATTTCTAATTCCTTCACACGGTGTTTAAAGCTGTGTATTCTGAGCCTTGCATCACCTTGGTCTCTCCTGACCCCACATGCCAACCCTTCCAAATGCCACATGCTGGCTCACCTCTGTCACAAGCCCTGACTCCGACTGGGCACTACGTCTGGAATGTTCTTATTATTGTCCATCCCTATCCCCTGGGACCTTTCCTGAACCTTTGGTGTCTGTTACTATCTTCCACCCTCTAGGCAGAACTGACTAGCCTCTATCTGGAACTCCCACTGAACATTTGTCCAAGATCCTGTATCACTTGGTTGTACTTCACCCTCTTCCTCCACCTGGAAGGCAGGGACTTTTCCTTATTCATCCCTGTGTTTCTGGCCCTGAGCACAGTGTCTGGTGCAGAAAAAGGACTAATAAATGTGTGTTGATTGCATGAAAGTCAGGGGCTGTCTTTGGTGGGGCTTAACTTCTAGGGAAAGAGAAAAGTGCTCCCACCTGGCAGTGGCCGCTTGTTTCTCTCTGACTCTGATTTCCTGCTGTTGTACCTCTTTCCTCCATGCAGAGACTTAGGAAAACCAAACAGCTGGCAACGAGCTGCTTACCTGAACTTTAGCTGGTGGGGCGCGGGGCGGGTATCCAGTAGGTTTAGAAGAGTTTGCCAAAGTGGGTATTATATATACATGTAATACTTGATACAAGTGAGAAATCAAGGTATTAGTGGGAAATCCCTTCTGAAGGTCTGTTCTGAATTATTGGTGCCTACTAACTACCTCCAGCTGGATGTCCCAGAAGCATTTCAAATCCAACGAGTTCCAAACTAATGAATCAGCTGCAGCCCACATACTGTCCCTTGTCCATTGACCATCTGCCCAGTTGCCCGGGTGCCAAGCTCCAAGCCCCCCATCTCTCTTGCATTCTAGGAAAATAAACTTGTTCTCTCTGTTCCACCCCCACAGCATTTCTCACATCCTTCCCAAGCTCTGCTTTCTGCTTCAGGACTTCTTTATCTCTCACCAGCGCTTTTGCAAATAAGCTCCCAATTGGTCTCCCAGCTTCCTCTCACTTTTTTTTTTTTGGAATACGGATAACAGGTGTATCTTGCTAAATAAAGTGTAGATTTGTTTTTTGTTAATT
This sequence comes from Suricata suricatta, assembly GCF_006229205.1. Taxonomy (NCBI): domain Eukaryota; kingdom Metazoa; phylum Chordata; class Mammalia; order Carnivora; family Herpestidae; genus Suricata; species Suricata suricatta. The sequence goes on along the minus strand of NC_043712.1, from coordinate 22,884,842 downwards.
AAAAAAAAATCTCTATTTTTGGGAGAGAGAGAAAGAGACAGAACATGAGCAGGGAAGGGGCAGAGAAAGAGGGAAACACAGAATCTGAAGCAGGCTCCAGGATCTGAGCTGTCAGCACAGAGCCCGATGTAGGGCTCGAATCACAGGCCACGAGATTATGACCTGAGTTGAAGTCGGATGCTTAACTGACTGAGCCACCCAGGTGCCCCAATAAAGTGTAGCTTTGAACAAATTACTCCTCTGCTTGAATGTTTCCCCAGGGCCTACCTACTGAAAAAAGTCTGCAAGGTATTTAATGATAATAAATCTATTTGATCAGACAGCATCTCCTGAGAAGTGAGAACATAAGAAGGAGGCAGAAAGAGGCATTCATTTGTTCATCAAATACTGATTAACACCAGCTACCTACCATGCTCTGTTCTAGGTTGTGGGGATAATAGTGAAGTCTTTGATTTTATGGAGCTCATATATGAAGAGATAAAAAATGGAGTCACTGATGTCTGCTTTAAAGATGATCCCTAGTCTGAAAAACAAGGACTGTGGTAGATTGTGTAGGTTTCATTGGCTTCAATTCTTCCCTCCTTTCTGTATCCATTCTCTTTGCCATGTAACCTTGAAGTTCCTTTTGCATTAGAAGTTGATGGACTTCTCTCCCTGCTGGACTTTGGGCTTGGCCATGTGACTCGCTTTAGCCAATGGGATGTTAGCACAGGTTAGGCAATTAGAGGCTTGAAATATGTTTCTGTGGTTAAGCTTGTCCTTCTTGCACTGCTGCTTCTGCCATAAAAAGGCTGCCCTGGGTAGTCTGCTGGTTCCAGAAAAATGAGCAAACTGTGAAGTAGAACCAAACTGAAGGAAACGTTGTTGTCTTAAGATGCTGGGTTTTGGAGCTAGTTTGTTATATAGCAGTACTGGGGCAACAGCTCATTGATTCTCCCCACCATGAGATCTTGAAATCGCTGCTTTGGAAGCGCTCTCCTAGAGGGACCGGCTGCTACTGCAGAGGCTCTTGTGCCTCCTTACTTCTGTGCAAGAAACCTTTCCATGTAAGAAGTATTTTAACCTAGCCATTTACACCAGCACCTAAGAAACCGGAGTATGTCTTTTCCTTGCAACCTTAACGAGCCTGAGTAAGACATGATCGCCCCTCCCATCACAGGTCCTAGAGGGAAGAGGGTGCTCTCGCTTGCGATCCTGGCACAGAACCTGGTGTACTGAATGGTGAGCCCCACTACTTGTGGAACCAGATGAAACTCTGGTAAAAATTAGTGAATTTCATGAAGCAATCTTCCCTAGATCCTCTCTTGGAAGATCTTTTCCCATGTGAGAGACTAGTTAATTCACTTTATCTATCTATTCCTACTCCTCATCCCCCCCCCCCATTATTGGTGAAAGGAAGATACTCTGTCAGGCACTGAGATACACAGGCAAATTAGGCATGGCTTAGCTTGTCCTTGTAGAGATCACAGATTCATAGAAGAGATAGGTTATTCCAAGATGGTGAGATAATATCTGAGAAATGTGGACAAGATACTGACGGAGTGTAGACTAATGCAGCTTGGCGACTCAGAGAAGACTTCAAGGATAAGATGATACTAGAGTTTTGATTGGCAAGGAGCAACTGATCAGGTAGAAAACGGGAAGAATGTTCTGGGAAGAAGGTGAGCAAGTGCATGAACTTAAATTTATGATGAGTGTGCAAGGGTGTGTGGGGTGAGGAGGGCGTGAGAAGTGGTGTGAAATGAGGTAGAAACTCAGGCTTGGCCAGGTGTGAAGAGCATTGTGTGCTGCAGTGAGGAGTCTGGACTTGGTCTTGAGGACACAGAGGAGCAATGAAGGTGTTAAGTGGGGGAGTGAAATGTACAGATTTTGCATACTTAAAAGATCTCTCTGGCATCAATGGCTTGGGAAGGACCAAGGACACTTGTTAGGTCATCACAGTAATATGGGGTGTGGGGGCAACTTAGGTGACCTGATGTGTTGGAAGAAACCTAGAGAAGAGAGGAAATAGGAGGGTTAGGACTTTGAATGGATGGACCAGGTACCTGGTACCTGGAGAGAGGGGTGTTGAGACAGCTCCCAAGTTTCTGCCTAAACACAGGCTGGATGATGATACCACTTGTGGAGGCTAGGAGGCCTGGCGGGGTGAGGCAGCCGAGGGAAGCCTGCTTCATTAAACTCACTTGGAGGGGGGAAGGGAGGAGGGAAGATGAGTTCCCTTAGGGTCATGTGGGGGGCTTGAGGAGCCTCTAAGTGTATGTCTCAGGCAACTGACCACCCACTCTCAGGAGAAGTAAGTATTTGGGTGTCATACATGTGTGATGTGGTTGAAACCATGGGCTTGGTTTGTCATGTCGCTGGCCCAGAGCTGGTGCAGAGCCCCTGAAAGGTCATCTGCACATGATGGGAATGACTTCTAAAGCCCTAGAAGAATCTCTACATGGTATTTAACAGGTTACACTAGGATATTCACATGGGGAACATCCTTTTTCACCTTTGTACTGCTAGAACTCTCCAGAGGACCCAGATATTAGCACATGCTCAGTAATGTTGGATGGATGGATGAGTGAGGTCCCCGGGTCCATTGAAAGTGGTAGATGGAGAACCAACACTGTCAGACCCCATACCGTAACCTGGTTCTGTAGGTTCAGGTTGGGAATTAATGACATTCAGAATTCTCATAATTCCAGACCTTCCAGAGATCCTCAGGTGATTTCTACGATTACCTTGAGGAATTTTCTTATAAAACCAATCCTCAGGCCCCATGGAAAGATATTTTGATTTAGGAGGTCTGAGCTGCTTTCAAAACAAGCTCCGGAAGCGTCTCTGACGCTGATGCAATGTGGACCGTATTTGGAGAAAAGCCACTTGTGCTGGGCATTCCCCATATCTCCATCCAGACCTGCTCTTTGATTTTACTTACTAGTCTGCGCCCAGTAGGGCTGCCTTCTGTGGCCTGCACCAGCCAGGCTCCTTCGGTCGGTCTCTGGCTCCCACTTGGGCTCAGTCAATGGGAAGGAAGTGAGGCAGGAGATGAGTGGGGGCAACGAGGGTGGGCATTGATTTAGCAGGCCCCCTGCCCAGCGGTGGCCTGACAGTGGCTACGACCACAGTTCCGGATGGGCCACCCCTCTCTGCTGGCTGCAGCTCTCCCCAGGTTCTGTACCAGCTCCCTTCCTTTACCCCTGCAGCCTGGGGGTAGTAACAGCTTCCTACCATGGCTAGTCTCTGGGTGCTTTGCTATCTTTATTTCCTCTAACTCTATCCAGATGTCTAAATCATTTGTTTATTACATGCTCTCCAGTTACCTCCTTGAGTGTGCCCTCTGCTTCCTGCAAAGACAAGAAAACAAAAACATTGACTGGAAAGGGCCAGGAATTCTGGGCCTAGTTCAGTTCAGTTTAATTCAATTCAGCAAACATTTACTGAGCGAGGTCCTCTGAGCCAGGCTCTGGGCCAGGAGCTGGGGATACAGAAAGGGACTTAGAGCACCTGCTTACAGAGGGTTCACAGCCTGCGGGAGGTGGAGCTCCAGAATACAGGGTGATGATGTGGTGGCTCAGGGTAACATCGAAAGTGCAGGGGAGCCCGCTCTGCCAGGACTGACAGGCTACAAAGGTTTCCCAGAAAAAGGGACATGTAGAATTCAGGTGGGCAGGGAAAGAATGAGATAGGACACTTCAGGCAGACAGAATCATTATGTGAATGGCTGCCTGGAGGAGGAACAGGCCTGTTGGGAGGTATCCAAGAGGGATGCTTCAGCGTCTTGAGATGTGGGATGCTCTCCTGAGACAGGTGCTAGTTAGGGTACCCCTGCCTCTGGGTGTTCTCTGTGGACTGGTGACCTCACATTCCTTCCCAGCTGCCGTAATTTGGGCTCCTCCCCTTCTTAAGCAGGTCTACTTCACCAGCCTCGCCTCAGAGGGTTGTCTGGAAGAACAGAGGGAGATTGCGTGGAGTAATGGGGGGCGGGGTCTATGAGGTTAAGTCAAAAGATAAGCTCTGGCTGGGATATACAACAGACCTCCCATTTGGGATTTTTGATTCCACAAACTATTCCATTGACTTTATGGAAGATGAGTCTGGCGAACTCTTACTCAGCCTTCAAATTTTTTTTTAATGTTTTTTATTTATTTCTGAGAGACAGAGACAGTATGAGCAGGGGAGGGTCAGAGAGAGAGGAAGACACAGAATCCGAAGCAGGCTCCAGGCTCTGAGCTGTCAGCACAGAGCCCAACACCGGGCCTGAACCCACGAACCGTGAGATATGACCTGAGCTGAAGCCAGACACTCAACTGACTGAGCCACCCAGGCGCTCCCTTACTCAGCCTTCAAAAGCCAACTGAGATTTTAATTTCTCCAAGGAGACTTCCTGGAACTCCCTAACTAATGCTCCTTCTTTGTCTTCATCATAGTCTTTGGTAATTTGTGTGATCACCAGCCTAGCTAGCCCACTTAACTACTAGATCCTCAGTCATGTGGCTCTGACCTATCTGTGTCTTTCTCTCCAGGACCCAGCACTGGGCCTAGAGCATAATAGGCATGAGAAAATTTGCTGAACAGAACTAACAGGAATTCTTGCCGCATTAGCAGAAGTAGTCATGATAATGGTGATTTTATCAGCCCTATTTGAGGAATGAGGAACCTGTGGCCCAGGGGCAGTGAAGGGGCTTGCTCATCATGTTGCACAGCCCATATGTGACAGGACAGAACTGGGACTTGAGCCCCAACAAGCCTGTTGGTTCCAAGGACTGGAGTGTAACACGGCCAGGCTCTTCACCTGCACAGGCACAGAGCTGCGCAGCTAGGAGATTGAAAATAAAAGCACATGTTGGTAGAGTGATTGCTCCTGACCAGGAATTGTCAGAGCACTTCATTTCTGTCACCTCACTTAACCCTAACAACAGCTTCTGGAGGTATGTGTGTGATCGTTGCCTGATTAGAAAGACTAGGACCCAGAGATGTGGTTAAGGAGTGCACCCGCTCATACCAAGAAAGGGCAGAGCTTGCGCTCAAACTCAGACTTATTCCAGAGCCTCTGCTCTGAACCACTGCACTTTCCCCAGAGAATGTGACACCACCTGCAGATTTAGGAAGAAAGAGAAAGCACTTCTACATACTGTATTTGTAAGAGTTTATAAACAGAATTTTGCCTCTCCATTACAGGAAAAGAAAAGGGAAAAAGAAAAAGAATAATGTTTCTAGAAGGATCTGAAATTATACCAATTGAGAGTTTTAGAAAATTTAGAGCATTGCAGAGTAAATTGGGTGGGCCCGGTGGAATGTGCTCATTCCGCTGCTGAGCAGCTGTGTTATCCTGGGCACATCTCTTCCCCTCTCTGGGTTTCATCTATTTCCTCATCTGCATTAAGCCTTCCTGAAAATGTTTCCTTCTGAATTGCCCAGTGCTGGGCAGTCTGCATCAAGGGCAGTCTTTCGCGCCCTCTACTGTCCAATTGAGATACTGCCGGTGGTGTGGTTTGAAAGGAGAGGCAGCCGAGATCGGAAACAAGGGGTGAGCAACCAAGGGCACGAGGAGCCCATAACATGAAGCAAGCGCCAGTCCTGTGCCATCCCTTCAAAGACTTAGAAGTCCTGCCCGCATAATTTCAGTTGTTTCCTGAAGCCTCTATACCCACACTGAGGCCACTGTATTATTATCTGCCTCGCTTTGGGTGGTGGTTGGTTGCTGACATGTTCCTCTTTTTTTTTTTTTTAATTTTTAATGTTTTATTTATTTCTGAGAGAGAGAGACAGAGCATGAGCAGGGGAGGGGCAGAGAGAAAAGGAGACACAGAATCTGAAGCAGGCTCCAGGGTCTGAGCTGTCAGCACAGAGCCCGGACGCAGGGCTGGAAGCCATGAACAGTGAGATCCATGACCTGAGCTGAAGTCGGATGCCCTACTGACTGAGCCATCCAGGTGCCCAGCATATTGGTCTTTTTAAGCACAATGTCTGGTATTACTCGCTTTTGTATTCTCTTCCTGCCCCCTTGGGAGAGGGCACAAAGGCCCTCAGCTCAGGCTTACTGAATGGATGACAAATGGGGAGAAGAATGAATGAACTGGCAAGAGGCAGCCCTCTGCAGAAAGGCTGAGCACCAGTTGGGGAAGTTCTGAGTTTGGAGCCAGTGAATCCCAGGATGTTGCCACGCCTTCCCCTCTGCCTGGAACACAGTTATTTCCCTTGTGCAGCTTCATCTGGATCATGCCTCTTTCCTTGCAGTAATGATTTCCTTTGGGAACACTCCTCTGATTCTCACTGATCTGCTTGAGCTCTGCTTTCTCTTTGCTCCCACAGCATCCTGAGCTTTTTCTACCAAAACACCTACCAAACCATTTCCAACTCTAAATTGCTTGTCTTCCCATTGGACTTGCGCTCCCAGGAATGCAGGGACTGTGTCTATCTTATTCATCTTTACATCGCTAGTCTTTAAAAACGTGCCTATACTCATCCTTGGAGCTTAAATATTGTTTTTTGAGTAAATATTATGTGAAAACAATATGAATGGGCTAAAGAAATCTAAGAAGGAAATGGAAATCCTGGAAGGGACTCAGAGAGTGTCTAGCCTCATTCTTCCATTGTACAGATGGGGAAATGGAGGCTCGGAGAGCCCCTGCAGGCTGTTGGAGGCAGAGCTGGAGCTAGAGGGTTCTGATTTGGATCGCCTGGGCTTTCTTTGCCGCCTGGTTTATCTAAGGAACAAAGGAGGCTAAGTTCTTAGGACGGGCCGTGTTAGCACCACCGGGGGTTCGCTGGGCTCTCAGGCCCTGCCCTAGATACGCTGAATCAGAATCTCCACTGTAACAACATCTCAGGTGTTCTGTAGACACGAAAATCTGAGAAGTTCTGATTTCAGTGACCAAGGGGACAGCTAGCCTGGCTTAACAGTCATCCCAGTGTGGGCAGGAAAGCCAGCTTGTAAAGTGGAAAAGAAAACCCAGCCGAGGGTGCTCAGGTGGTTCAGTCGGTTAAGCGTCCTGACTCTTGGTTTCTGCTCAGGTCATCATCTCATGTTTTGAGGGTTCAAGCCCTATGCCAGGCTCCATGCTGTCAGCATGAAGTCTGCTTGGGATTCTCTCTCTCCTTCTCTCTCTGTCCCTCCCCAGAGCATGTGCACATGCTCTCTCATAAAACAAATATAAAAATATTAAAAAAAAAGAGCCTAGCCAAAATATTGGGGCATTCGGTGTATGCTGTAGATGAAAGACCAGAAGTGTGTGCACTTTCACTTCCAAAGTTCCACATAGTTTGGAAGTCCGGGGCCTGGGGGACAATGGTTCAAGTTCAGGCGAGGTGAATAAAGGGAAACTCCCAGAAGTACAGCTGACTAAAAGCCTCTGTGGCAAATTTCCAACTTTTGTAGCTTTTACATGAAAAAAAAATATTTCCCAAATGCACATTCATTTATATGAAGAATTCTAACCGTGCACCTGTTTGGTAAACACTACAACAATGTGTAGCAACAACTATCATATAGTTTATCCCGTTGGACCAAGTAATGCCATTCGCAGGAGGTAATCTTGGGAGATAGTTCAACAGAAGCAAAAAGCTGTCTGCAGGAACATTTTACTACAGCGGAAAGTGGAAAATATGAAGTGAAAAGGGGTTGAGCAAATTATGATACGGTATCTTCCCAAAGACAAGTTAAAATTAATTATAGTATAATTAATATGTCTCACCTCATCGGCTGGGGTACACTGCTAATTAAGAGCATGGTGTCTGGGTCTTCAGTTCTGACTCTACCCCTTCCTGGATGACCCTGGGCAAGTTTACTTAACTGCTCTATGCCTCAGTTTCCTCAACTGTAAAATGGGGATAATAACAATACCTTCTTCATAGGATTGTTGTGAGGAGTTAATGATTAATTAAGCCAATTAAAATGCCTGGAATCGTCCTCTCTATAAATTTATATTATTATTAGTTTTAACAAATTAAATGGCCTGGCCCTCCCACCCCACCCACCTGACATAAGAATGCTTTTCTTCCCTCCTCAGGGCCTGATCTCCTTGGATAAGCCCAAGACTCCCAGGGTGTTTCCTCCATCCTCCTGGCAGTCAGGCTGGTTTCCCAGCCTCAAGGAGAGAAACCAGAGAATTTGCTCCAATGGCTTGTACATTCCATTCTTTATGGCTCTTGTTGATGCGTGAGGCTGCTATCGAGACAGCTGATCCAGGGGCCTCTTGGATTCCTCCTGTCCTAGAATTATGCTCAACTACGATGACTCAACCCTGTATGGGCCTGGAATCCCAGATCTTTTGTACACACACACACACACACACACACACACACACACATACTGCCACATGTCATTCTCTGCAGTGCCTGAGCCTTTATTGCTGAAGGTGAATGAGATCCTTTATCTCCCACGCCCGGGGTCTATTCATATTTACTGCCCTAGAATATCATTTCATTCAGTGGGTAACTTCACTTGTTCCAATGGTGATGACAGCTACTGCTAACTGAAAGCCCAAGTGTGCCAAGCGTTCTGCTATTGTAGCTTCACAAACATCAGTCCTCAGAATGAACCTATGAGGCAGGTGCCATTATTCTTACTTCCCAGTTAGAGTCTATGAAGTTCAAATATGTTAAGGGGTTTGCTGGAGACCCACAGCTTGCAAGTGAAAAGTCTTAGATTTTAACTCAGGTTTGTCTAACTCCAAAGCCCACTCTCAGAACTATCACCCTATGCTGCTTCTCTATGAAGGGATATGAACAAGAAGGTCATAATAAATGGTAAATAAAGAAGTAAAATTGCATCATCACAATGAATAGAGTTGTGCAAAAATCTCGGCGTGTCGAGAATATTTGCTGTGCAAGACAGGGTTGTGTATGTTTTTTCTCCTCTGAAATAATCTCCTCTAGTGACAGATGTTATATGGTTTTTACAGTTAAAAAAGCTGTCCTCCACCTGCAAAGATTACTGCCTTTCGCCTCATAGTCCTTAGCCTCAGTTGCGCACGAGAAGCACCTTGAGGGTCTATTTGAAAAGATACACAGTGCCTGGGCTCCATCGCAGACAAAGCATATTGAGTCCAGGCAGCAGTATTTTAAGAGCTGATTTTAGTGTGCAAGTAGGAGTGAGGAACAACTTTAAAAAATTTTTTAAATTTATTTTTAAGAGGGAGAGACAGACAGATCTTGAGTGGGGGAGGGGCAGAGAGAGAGGGAGACACAAAATCCGAAGCAGGCTCCAGGCTCTGAGCTGTCAGCACAGAGCCCGACGCAGGTCTCAAACTCACAAACCTCAAGATCAGGACCTGAGCTGAAGTCGGACACGTAACCAACTGAGCCACCCAGGCACCCCGAGTAACAACTTTCTGGAGAAGTTCATCTCCCACTCTTCTTCTGGATAATCTAACTGCCTTGTGTTCTGTGCTCCATGATACTTAACTCAAGCTTTTCTTTCTGTGCCCAGGAAGGGGCTAGCAATATGACTTATTTCCCAAGCCTTTTTGCAGAGAGGCACTGAGAAGACTTTTTGGCTGATGGAAACATTCTACAACTTGATTGTGGTTATGTTTGGCAAAACTCACTGAAAATTGGTGAACTTTATTTTATGTAAACTATACTTTATTAAGCCATTAATTTTTTTTAATGCTTTTTTTTTTTTTTGAGAGAGAGACAGAGTGTGAGTGGAGGAGGGGCAGAAAGAGAAGGAGACCAGAATCTGAAGCAGGCTCCAGGCTCCGAGCTGTTAACACAGAGCTGGACATGGGGCTCGAGCTCACGAACGGCTAGATCATGACCTGAGCCAAAGTTGGATGCTTAACCTATTGAGCCACTCAGGTGCCTCTTTACTGAGTCATTTTAAAAAAGATATGGATTTTGGAAAGAAATAAATAAAACACTCACAGACTGTATATTTAAATATAAGGAAATCTGACCCATAATCTGTAAAGTATTAAATGAGTAACTTGGTAAGGGAGCTGAGTACAAGGTCAATTACAAAACACACTGGTACTTCTACTTAGTAGCAACACATAACTGGAAAATAAAAAAATTTAAATATAATTTCTAATAACAAAACAATTTCTAATAACAAAAATGAACAAATCTAATGAAAGCTTTTGAAGACCAGTGCACTGCCAACCATAAAACATTCCTACAAGAAATTAGAGAAGAATTAAATAAATTAATAAATTAAACAAACCATGTTCATGAATTGGAAGACACAATATGGACAAGATATTAATTTCCCTTAAGTGGACCTCCAGACTTAATGCAAACTCAGTAAAATTTCAGGAAGTTTTTAAAAAGTGGGCATTAGCAGGTTTATTTTAAAGTTTGTATGCAAGGACCTAGAACAGCCTTGGCAATACTGAAGAGTAACAAAGCTGAGGACTTCTACTACCAGCTGGAGACTTATTATTACAAAGCTATGGAAATTAAGACAGTGTGCTACATAGATAAACAAACAGGTGGACTAAATGGGTAAGGGGCATTAAGAAATCTACTCCTGAAATCATCATTGCACTATGTGCTAACTAACCTGGATGTAAATGAAAAAAAATAATTAAAAAAATAAACCATAAGAGAGAAGCTTGATAAATTGGATTTCATTAATATGAATAACTTCTATTCATCAAAGTACCATTAACAGAGAAGGCAAACCACAGACTAGTAGAGAATATTGGCGATACCCATATATCTGACAAAAGACTCAGAACCGGCATATAAAGAGCTCTTACAAATCAATAAGAAAAAGCCATACAATCTAATTTTAAAAATAGACTGCAATGATTATTTCACAGGAGAGAATATCTGAATATTAAATGCTTATGAATAGATGCTCGATATCATTATTCATTTGGCTCATGCAAATTAAAACCTCATGATCCTCTGAAAGGGAATATAGGAACTCTGTAACTGTAACTGCTCAAGAAAAAGTCTATTAATTAAAAAAACTGTTAACAAAGAAAAATAACAACAAACAGGAAAAAAAAATCCGACCTGTTACCAGAGGTGGAGGGTGGGGAGAGGGGGAATTGGAAGAAGGGGGTCAAAAGATACAAATTTCCAGTAATAAGATAAATATTAGGGATGTAGTGGACGGCCATCTATAGGATGCTTAAGGGAGCAAATCCTAGGTGTTCTCATCACAAGGGGAAATTTTTTTGGTCATTTTTTCTTTCCTTTCTTTAAAAAAAATTGAATCTGTATGAAAAGATGTATGTTAGCCAAACCTACTGTAATAATCATTTCACACCATACGTAAATGAGACCACCATGCTGAATGCCTTAACCTATACAGTGAGGCATGTCAATTATTTCTCAGTAAAACTGGGAAAAAGCCCCCCACCTGATGCTCTATGCCGCCATCACTTGATACAATTAAAAGTGCTCATCAACCTAGTGTTAAGGATACAGAGCAACTGGAATTCTTGTTGTTCTAACCATTTTGGAAAACTGACAGTAGTTACTAAAGTCGAATACAAGTAGATCTAGTGTCCAGACATGCCACTCTGTGAATACCAAGGACACGTGCATTCCTGTGTTCGTCGAAGGACATCGAAGGACTGATCTTAGCAGTCAAAGTGAAAACCACTCAAATATCCATTAACCGTAGAATAAGAAATAACTTGTGATGTATGTTTGCAATGGAAAACTATCTATGAAAAAGCACAAACTACTGGCACACACAATAAGGAGGAGGAGTCTCACAGGCATCAAGTCGAGTGAAAGAGGCCAGATGCAAGACAGCATGTGATCTCTGATTCCGTTTGTATGAGGTTCAAAAGGAGGCAAAACACATTTCTGGTGATGAAGGACAGAATGGTGATTACCTCTGGGGATAGGGAACCTTCTGGAAGCCTGGATGATTTCAAGAGTATATATAAGAGTGTGTTTGTGTGTGTGTGTGTGTGTGTGTGTAGTGCCTAAAATCAAATCTATGTATGTGTGTGTATATAACAGACTTTTTCCCTTTCTTCTTTATTGTCTCTTCTCCTTTCTCCCTTCTGTGTCTCTAGAATCTGACAGTTTGTTAGTTATATTTCAGTGTCTCTTTGCTTGGTTAATTCTACTTCCTTGTGTACTGATTCTCTTTCTTGACATTGTTGCTCTTCTTCGCCCAGTGTTGGCTTTCCTCAAATATTCTTGGCTGCCTCCGCGTCTCTGACGTTAGAAGTCCCTGGTCAGCTTCTGTTCAAGTTGCTGCCTCCCATCACGTGGGGGAGACCGACTGTGTGCTCCCGGTCGCCCTCCAGTGGGGAGAGTCCTGGACCCCCCCCTTGAGTGTCTGTGAATCTGGGGCTTCAGAATCTGCCCTCAGGGCTTCCACCGGGGGAGATGCTGCTGTCTGGCACTCATTACAGCTGAGGGAGGAAGTGCTGAGAGTCCAACTGCTTCTCAGTGTGGCTCTCAGATCTCCGCCCCTAAAGCAGCAGAATTAGCATCACCTGGGAACTTACTAGACCTGCACGTGCTCGGGTCTCACCCCAGACAAACTGCCTCAGGAGCTCTGGGGGCCGATGTGCAGCCGCCTATACTTGCTCCGGTGGTAGCGGTGCCCCGTCGGGTCTGAGAACCGCCGTCTCACAGCGAACCCCCTTCATTCCCTGGACCATCACTCCTGCACTGTTTCCGCTGCGGGGACTTTTGCAGGTATTTTAAGCTAAGCTTTCCTCCTTCCTGTTTCTCAGTCCCACCCCAGCTGCTTTCTCTCATTCAGAAATTCCTTATAGTTTCTGGTGGGTTATAGCCCCCGTTCTTGATTTCCTGGGTTCTAATAGATTTTTTAAAATTTGTATGACATAAAAGTTACTGTCTTAACAATTTAAAAAATTTTTTTAATGTTTATTTTTTAGAGAGATAGAGCACAAGCGGGGTAGGGGCAGAGAGAGAGAGACACACACACACAGAATCCCAAGCAGACTCCAAGTTCTGAGTGACTGTCAACAGAGCCCAATGCAGGATTCAAACCCACAAACCATGAGCTTGTGACCTGAGCCAGTTGGATGCTCAACTGACTGAGGCACGCAGGCACCCCAGTATCATAACTATTTTTAAGTGTAGAGTTGAGTAGGGTTGAGTACATTCACGTTGTTGGGAAACCCTCACCACCATCCGTCCCTAGAACTTTCTGTCTTGCAAAACTGAAACTTTACACTCTTTAAACAACAACCCCCCCCAACGGATTCTTTATGCATTTCCCCCCCGTCATTTAATTGAATTTTGGGTGGGAATTTGAGTCAGTAGATACATGTTCCTTGAATGCCATCGTTTATTGTGTGTGTGGTTAAATATACATTACATAAAACGTACTGTTTTAACCATTTTTAGGCGTTTAGTTCAGTGGCATGAAATGTGTTCTGAAACCATCACCGTCCTCCATCTCTAGAACGTTTTCTTCTTCCCAAACTGAGAGTTTGTACCCACTAAACACTAACTCCCAGAGTGCCTGGGAGGCTCAGTCAGTTAAGTATCTCACTCTTAATCTCAGCTCAGTTTTTGATATCACAGCTTGTGAGTTCGAGCCCCGTGTCAGGCTCTGTGCTGACAGAGTGGAGCCTGTTTGGGATTCTCTTTTTTTTTTTTTTCCCTCTCTCTACCCTTTCTCCACTTACATGCACGTTTGCCCCCGCCTGTCGCTCGCTTGCTCTCTCTCTCTCTCTCTCAATAAATAAATTAATTTTAAAAACCCCACAAAACAATACTAACTCCCATTCCTTCCTGTCTACCAGTGCCTGGCAGCCACCCCTCTACTTCCTGTCTCTATGCCTTTTCCTACCCTAAGTACCTCATAAGTTATACAGTATGTTATACAGTATATGTCCTTTTTGTAATATATTTTTAATGCTTATTTATTTTTGAGAGTGAGAGAGAGAGAGAAAAAAATTTGAGTACAGAGGGGCAGAGAGAGAGGGAGACACAGAATTCGAAGCAGGCTCCAGGCTCCGAGCTGTCAGCACAGAGCCCAACGCGGGGCTTGAACTCACGAACCGTGAGATAATGACCTGAGCTGAAGTAGGTTGCTTGGCCAAATGAGAAACCCAGGTGCCCCTCTATTTGTCCCTTTTGTGATTGGCTTATTTCACTTATCATAATGCCTTCAAGTGTTATGTTGGAATTTGCGTTCTTTTTTGTTTTTAAGACTAATATTCTGTTGTATGTATATACCACATTTTGTTTATCCATTCGTCCATCAAGAATGCTTGGGTTTCTTTTACTTTTCGCCTATTGTAAATAATCATGCTGTGAACATGGGTGCACAAATATCTCTTCATGTCCCTGCTTTTAATTCTTTTTCATTCTTTTGGGTATATAGCCAGACGTGGGATAGCTGGATTATGTCATAATTCTATTTGTAATTTTCTGAGGGACCGCCATTCTGTTTTCCATAGCCGCTGCACCAGTTTACATTACCACTAGGCACAAGGGTTCAAATTCCTCCACATCCTTGCCAACACTTGTTATTTTCTTAGTTGTGTTTGTTTTGTGTTTGATAGTAGTCGTCCTAACAGATATGAAGTGGTGTCCCATCAGAGTTCAGATTTTCATTTCCCTAGTGATTAGTGATGTTGAGCACCTTTTCATGTGCTTATTGATCATTTGTACATCTTCCTTGGAGAAATGTCTATTCTAGGACTTTACCTGGATCTGGTTGTTTGTGTTTTTGTTGTTCTTTATATATTCTGGATATCAATGCCTTATCAGATATAATTTACAAATATTTCCTCTCATTTTATCAGCTACCTTGTTACTCTATTGATAGTGAGTGCCCTTTGGTTTTTTTAGTTGTTTTTTAATGTTTATTTATTATCAAGACAGAGAGAAACAGAGCATGAGTGGGGGAGGGGCAGAGAGCGAGGGAGACAAAGAATTCAAAACAGGCTCCAGGCTCTGAGCTGTCAGCACAGCCTGACCCGGGGCTTGAACCCACGAACCTTGAGATCATGACCTGAGCCGAAATTGGACGCTTAACTGACTGAACCACCCAGGCACCTGAATAGTGTCCTTTGATGCACAAAAGTTTTTCATTTTGATGAAGTCCAATTTGTCTGTTTATTCTTTTCTTTCTTGTGATTTTGGTGTTTTATCTAAGAAAATCAGTGCCAATTCCAATGGCATTGAAGTGTTTTGTTTTCCTCTCTGGATGCCACTTGGACCCAACCTCTAATAGCAGTTTCCAGTTTCTAGTTGTCTGCTAGTTGAACTTAAATATCTAATTTTTTCCTACGTCTACTCTGCCTATGCCATTAGTATGAATATTTTTAAAAAATGTTTATTTGAGAGAGAGAGAGTGAGTGCACAAATAGAGGAGGGGCAGAGAGAGAGGGAGAGAGAGAATCCCAAGCAGCTTCCACATTGTCATCACAGAACCCAATGTGGGGCTCGACCCCGTGATGCTCGAGACCATGAACTGAGCCAAAATCAAGCACCAGATGCTTAACCACCTGAGCCACCCAGGCTCCCTTAGCCATCCAGCACTTTCACTATTAATTCAAAGTATAGATACAGCTGCTTTATGACGAAAGGCTAAGGCAGGCTGGAGTAAGGTCAGAAATCTGAACGACCTTGATCTTAACCCTGGTCACATAACATAGTAGAATGGGCAGAGCTCTGGGGATAAAGGAAACCTTGCTCAAAATCTTGGGTCACAGCCTGCCTCTACCACTGCTCGTGAGGTGACCCTGAGCAAGTCCCACCAATTTGAGTTTTAGTTTTTATTATATTTTTTATCTTTAAAATAGGGATAGTATTACCAACTTTGAGGTGTACTTGTGAGAATGACAGATAATATAAATGTCTGGCTCTTGGAAGATGGGGGCTCTATGATTGACTACATGGTGGTATACTTGGTTGTCATGCGGTTCATCCCCCTCTCCTTGGCCTCTATCCTGTGAGCAGCTCCGGAGCCCAGCCTAACACAGCTTCATCTCCACATCCCAACACCTGATCCCAAGCCTGGTCCATGTTAAGCACCTCAGTAGACGTTTGCTCAGTGAGCGATTTAGAAGGTGAAAAAAACATTCCTTGCAACCTGCCTGAAACTTACATCATGATCATGGCACGAGGTATGAAGTCTGAGTCTGAGGGCTCGCCTTGAATGCATTGCATCCTGGACCCCTGCACCCTGCTGACTTCCTGAATTCTTGCTCTTTGCATGCATTTCTTTCCACATTCTGGATGGCGCATTTTTTCCTCTCTTCTTCACTGCTACTATTTATTTTTTTCCAAATAAAAATGATCCATCATCAAAGATAGAATTTTGGAAGGGGCTTTGGTGGACGTGAAAGTCAGTCCCAAATGTTCTGATTTCAACACTGCAAGTATGGGAAGCCCCTCCGTCCTGGGGCTTCCTTCAGAACAGCTGGTCGCTCTGAAACAAGGGGCAGCTGACTGGCAGAGGCACTGACTACAAGACTGAGACCTTTTGAATTCCCTCTAAAGTCTGATTAGATAGGTTCTGGACGATTCTCACAGGTCACATTGAATTTAGGACTTAGATGAGCATGGTGTAGGTAAGATTTTCATACTGTTTTCATTCAAATTTTTATTTGCTGTACAAAGCAATCCCATTGGCCACTTTAAAAAAATCATAGCATGTAAGATTTCTTGACACAGTCAAGTGGGTGAAATTGAGACTGAGCAAATAAGTGTATTAATTTGGGACCATATTTCCTTTTCTAAACCTATTTTCAGACTGCAATTTGCTCTCATCAAAACCAGCCATTCTTCTTCGGTGAAGTACTTGCTCAAAGACAAGTCTTTTTGAGTAATCTTTAGAGAAAGAGGAAGCAGGTTAATTTTACGCTTAAATCTGTTGGATGCCGAAGGCAGTAGGATATGCAAAAATAGGAGCTTCAGGTGTTTAAAAAAAACCCCACAACTTTTCTTCCCAGTTACTATTTCTGAGTTCAAATCTAGTTGAAGGTGATCACAATCATGTAACTGGAACGTGATCGGGCAGGGAGCTTACGTTCCGGCACATTCATTGTGATCTCTCGCTGGGCCAGCGGCCTCCACATGCCGTTTCCTGGGGCCCAACCCTCCCTTCTGTTATCAGCCACCCACTCGAAATGTCCAGTTTGTTTTTTTTTTAATGTTTTAATGTTTATTTTTTTATTTTGAGGGGGGGAGAGAGAACATGAGAACTTGGGAGGGGCAGAGAGAGAGGCAGAGAGAGAATCCCAAGCAAGCTCCACGCTATCAGTGCCGAGCCTGGTGCAGGGCTCAAACCCACCAACTGTGAGATCATGACCTGAGCCAAAAGTAAGAGTCAGACCCTTAATTGACTGACTCAGCCACGTCCAAGGTTAAAACAAGTTGTCTACCTGCTTAAAATTCCTCACTGGCTATTCCATTTCTCCCAAGATCGAGTCCAAAGACCTCCCAGGCTTATAGGAGCCATTCCTCAGTGGATCCTATAAGCTTGCTTCCTGGGTGCCTCCCAATTTCTTCAGAGCCCTCCCTTTATTCACATAATAGAAAATTAAGCGAAACAGCTTTAAACTGAACATTTCATTAGCACTAACACATTTACAATATTGTGCAACCATCCCCACTGTCTAGTTTTGGAACATTTTCATCACATTAAGCAGGTCACTCCCCACTGCCCCTTCCCCCAGTCCCTGGCCACCATCAGTCTGCTTTCATGGATGGGTCAATTTTGAATATTTCACATAAATGGAATCATACAATATGTGACTTTTGTGTCTAGCTTCTTTTATGTAATACAGTATTCTAAAAAGTGTTTATTTATTTTGAGAGAGAGAGAAAATGCACGTGTGATTGGGAGAGGGGCATAGAGAGGGAGAGAGAGAATCCCAAGCAGGCTCTGCTTGATCCCATGAACCATGAGATCATGACCTGAGCAAAATCAAGAGCTTAATGGACTGAGCCACCCAGGTGCTCCTGTGATTCCATGTTTCTGAGGTTCATCTGTGTGGAGGCAGCATTAGAAATTTATGCCTTTTTAATGGCTGAGTAATATTCCATTGAATGTATATACCTCATTTTGTTTATTCATTCATCTGTTGATGGACATTTGGGCTGTTTCCATCTTTTGGCTCTTGTAAATAGTGCACCCTTATATGTATATTTGTCTAAAGGCCTGTTTTCAATTCTTTTGGGAATATCCCTAAAAGTGGAATTGCTGGGTCCTATGGTAATTCTGTATTTCATGTTTTGAGGAACTGCTAGACTATTTTCCTCCTCCCTCTCTTGTGTTTCAATACTACAGTATATTCAAGAGAATTTCTGTCAGTACAATTAGAAGATGCTGTTAACTGTAACAGGCTGTATATGTATCTGAGGGTAGGGATTGTATCTTACTCATCTGTGAATCTCGGCTGGTGTAGGGCTTCGCAGAGAAGGTGCTCGATAAAATGTGGAATTGGATTGACTACAGAGGGAAGAGATACAGTTTCATCCTTGAGGAAAATGTGTGTGTGGCAAAACTTTGACTACGAGCAATGAGCTAAGCGGAGATGGAGGGTAGGTGAGGTGCAGAAGAGCCTACCAACTCGATCGGACAAAGGGAGAGAAACACCAGTGTCACACCAGTTCTCTGTATGCCTGGCTTCTATTGCTGGTTTGCCTTGATCTAAATCGTTACACTTCTCTGGGAAGTTAAATTTCCCTCTCTATCAAATGAAAAGGTTGCATATTTTAGTGATAATCAATTTTTTTTTTTTTTTGGTTTCCTTTAAAGCAGTGGAGACTTTGTTTTTCCTATGAACTCACACAGGAAACCCAGTGGGGCCGGGCCATGCAGACTGGGGCATGTGTTTGAGGAGAGAGGGCTGAGGGGGAGGCCAGGATGCAGGGCACCCTTTATCCCTGCAGCCCCAAGGATCTTGGCAGGACCCCCAAGATTCCAAGGTCCTAGCACATCCTGAGCTTCCCCCAGTGGCTGTGAGAGACCTCCGTACAAAGATTAAGGAAGCACGAGTGCACCAAGTACATATTATTCTGTAAAAAATATTTTTTCCAAGCAATAAAGGAG
The DNA here is from genome assembly GCF_006229205.1 of Suricata suricatta. NCBI lineage: Eukaryota > Metazoa > Chordata > Mammalia > Carnivora > Herpestidae > Suricata > Suricata suricatta. Next base: position 22,865,890 of record NC_043712.1, on the reverse strand, counting down.
AACTCAAAGGTTGAGGTAACAATGGAAGCAAGAAAAGAACAAAAGATCTTGCTTCATGACAAATTATAGTGAGTAGTACAGTGGGTTAAAAAGGGAGGGCCCAACCTCCTTCTCACCTCCTCATCCTTAAAAAGAAAAGAAATTGTGGGTTGACTTCATGACAGAATTGTCAAACATTTTTTGCATTCCCATCCGAACGGATTCCTGCACCATGAGAGCATTTCCTCTGGAAACGTCCCCTTCTGAACCCATGCCGAACATGTCAGTGGGCAGGCTTAGTCTTGTCCTTCCTCTGGCTTTCCTTTTCTTTCTGTCTCTCTCTCTCTTTCCCGGGGAAATGTTCTGAAAGCAAAACATGTACCCTGTACCCTTGTGTCTTTTCTCTCTCGTTCTTCGCCTTTGACTTAGCCTGCAAAACTGGGGGTCAGCCGAGTCCCCAGCCGTGTCCTGACATGCCTTTTGTGTGGACAGGCTGTAACCTGTCCCTCAGCAAAGGTCACTGCTGATGCTCGTCTTGCTTTGGTCTTACTGAATTCTTTATTTTTGGGAAGCTCATTTGAAGGCCACACTTCTGCACAGCTACTGCCTGAACCTCAAACTCGCTTCTCTTTGTCCAGGTGGAGGCATGGAAGTTATTCAGGCTGAAGATGGTTTACACAGATGTCTGAATTCGCCAGGAAGCATGTTGTTCTTAACATGAACATTCCTACTCGCTGGCATAGAAACATCATTTAAGCAGCGTGACCACAAACGTTATTCACATTCTACTATTAACCCTCTTATTCATATATATATATTTCATATTGTTTATATATATTCAAATATATATTCAGACGAATATGAATATATTCAAAATATATATGAATATATAAATACATATATATGAATATATATTCAAATATATATATGAATATATAAACAATATAAAATATATATTTGGTGGGGGAGGAAGGGAGACTCTTCTTGAAATTCTAGAACTTCTAAAACTAAATTTCTAAACAATGAGCACCCCTTTGGTGGCATGGCGCTATTATAAAAATAGAAAGGATATTCCGTTTTACTATCCCTCTAGTTTTTCCTCCTTAACCTTTGTTTTCATTTCAAAACGGGCATGAATATAAACACTGCAACATTTCCACCATCTCTTTCAGCGCTTTGTTAATTTTAAGGGAACTTACAGTTTTCTGGAGTCTGCGCACCTGATGACAATCCCTCTTGCTCCACCATGATGCCGCCCAACTAATGGAGAGTTGAATGCTGTAATCCTTTAAAGAGCACTTCAAAAATGATTTTGGAAAAGCCGAAGTCTGTCTTGTAAAGCCCAGAACGTGTCTCCGAAATCACGCCTCGATCGGCTTCCAAAGTACAATGCAACATGATTATTTTCCCCTGGGGAAAACCTGCGAAACCGGTCTTCAGGCTCCTGTGAGTGTGTCAGAGTTTTAACTGATTCTTTACCATGCGGGTCCGCCCCATAATAGCAGTGCTATGCACAGGACGTGTTTTACAGGAATAGTCACCTGGAGCTTAATTTGTTGTTGCACGGCAGGCTGACTATTTCACAATGAAAAGAAATCTGTTTCGGGCCCCGAGAATTTCTTCCTGATGAAGAGCACGATCCTTGATAGCGTCCAATTAGCACTACTGTGGTCACAGGGAAAACTTCGTCACTGTTCCTTGTCAGTTTTAGGAAAGCATTTCGGTGGAGAAAAGGGATACCCCAGAACTCTGATCCTTGCGTTCATTTATTTTCCTCTTGCTTCTTGAATCACAAGACAGAGGCGATCCACATGCCCTTATTATAATCTGTGTAAGCAACCTCCTACACATTATCTCATTTTGTTCTCATGGTCACATTATCAGGAAGGCACGTATCATTATGCCCATTTTACAGAAATGAGTCCTAAAGGAACGTGTGACCTACTCAGGGAGCCACAGATAATAAGCACCGAGCAAGAACTAGAAAGTAGATACTCTTTTTAATAATTACTCTTTTCCCTGGAGGACAGCCAGCACTGTTCTACTAGGAACTGGCTGCAGCAGAATCTTTTCCCCCAATACAATTTGTTCATTCATTCAATCAACAAACATTTGTGGTGAGTATGAATTTGGGGGCTCAAAATTCACATCTGCTGAACAAAGCTAGCTTTCTTTTTCTAGGACTACAATTAAAATCTCTCCTGGGTCCTCATTCCTTCCAGTGGTAGAAAGCTGTCAATTCTAGACTTTCTCAGCTGGCTCAGGGAACCCTCTTCCCTTTTTCCCCATGATTGTGTATAAGTTCAAGCCACTGAAAGGTGTGTGTGTGTGTGTGTGTGTGTGTGTCTGTGTATATGTGTGTGTGTGTGAGAGAGAGAGAGACAGAGAGAGAGAGAGAGAGGGAGGGAGGGAGAGGGAAGATGCTTATAACCTTCAGGGGCCTTTCCACCCTGACTGCTGTTGAAATGTGTGGTGCATCTGGTCTTCAGACATTTGGAAAGTGCTGGCATTCATTGTTATGCGGGGTTTGTCTTTGTTTGTTTAAACGTATCTTGAGACATTTGTAGACCTGGTGGCTCTCTCTTCCAGCCAGCTTCGGTGTCCCCCTTGTAAGTGCAGGAGGTGTTTGGTGGCTCTCCTGAGCTAAACCAGAGGATCTGGGGGGGGCGGATGCCTTAGGGCTATCTCAGGCCGTCTTGGTTCAGCCTTGTCATATGTCATTTTTATTCTGAAGCTGCTCCCTCCTATCCCATGCTTGGGGGTGGGGAGAAGAGACTATTTCCCCATTTCCTCAGGTGTCACCTGGTGTGAGGCACAGGTCCCTTCTCCTCTAGGATGCACCAAACCAACCTGGGCGGTACGTGATACCCCTCAGCCCAAGCAGACCCCTCACTGCAGGTTTTGGTGTGAGAGGAGGGCAGTGCAATGTGCTGGCTGGAAGCATGTGTAAGGTGCCACTTGTACCTTTCTTGAAGACCTAAGTGGACACTCTACAGTTCTGTGATTCCCTTGTTACCCCAGCTGTTTGGGGCTCATGACTTTGGGCAATTGATCTGAACTAAGATCCAAGTGGAAAACCAAAGGAAACATTATGATAAAACAATTATAATTTTTTATCATCCACCTCAGCGAGAGCCAGTGGGGTTATCTCCATGCGGCCCCTATAAAACCAGGGGTACTCAGTAGCCTCTTCTAGGCACCGTTGCATGCCAAGAAACACCCATCTGGCATCCTGAAATAATCTGAATTTTTATCTCTGCTTCCCAAAAGAAGCCCTGAAAGAGAGTAAGTTCATTACATAAAGCAAATTCCCTCCTTCTTCCATCTTCTCTTTTTAAATGTTCTCTCCCCTTTTCCTTCCCATTTATCTTATTATCTATCTATCTATTATCATCATCATCCATCAATCTATTCATCCATCCATTCATTTTTCTATCTATAGGATCTATTAATCATCTATATCTATTATATATCATCCATCTATCCATCCATCCATTCATCCATCCATCCATCATCTCTCATTGAGTCATCTGCCTCATACTTAGCTTTGCTTTTTTCCCAGCCCAAACTCCCACTCCCAAATCTCTCAGACTGAGTTGGTGTAGTCTGTTTTTCTAGATAAACATTTCCCTCTTTTTCTCTTTCTCCTTTTCTTCTTTCTCTCCTTCCTCTGGAGAAAGGCTGTAGTGGGTGTCATCCATCTTGTCTGGCAGCAGCAGTTCTTCTAAAACCTACCAAGCTTCATCTTTTTTACTTTAAAATCTTTGATCCTCTGGAGTTAACTTTGATGTAAGGAGCAATGTAGTTTGTTATATTATTATTATTTTTAGTATGGGATATCTTTGGTAGGAAAATAAAGCAGGAGCTATTGTAGGAAGACCCTGGGGATTGCAGTGAGATCAGTCTCTGTTCAGGTGACTCCGCCACTTATGAGTGTGTGACCTTGGTCATAACCTCCCTAATTCCAGTTTCCTCGCTGGTATAGTGGGGATAATAATAGTATCTGCCTCGTGGAGCAGCTGTGAGGATTAAGTGAGATAATGCTAGTAAAGCATTTCGCACAGTGTCTGGTACCTAGCAGGGACTTAGTAAATGGCAGTTGTAGTGGGTATGATGATGGTCATAATTACTGTTGTTATGTAAGTAATAAGGCAAAGTCGTCACACTTGTGGGTCAGGTGCACTGAAGCCTTGGGGAGATGGTGCTCAGCCACAGTACACACTTCAGACCGCACCAAAAGCTGCTTTCTATCCTGGAACATGTGTGAGGTTGGAATCAGTGAGGCAGATTTGAGTTTGTAGAGTCAGGAAATGTGACCAGGATATGGAGAATGTTGTAGATGACGCATTCACATCTCACTTAGTTAATGTTAGTAGACAAGGAAATGAAGAAGCCTACATTTTCTAAGATGGTATTTTTCAAAGTTGGAACAGAATCATCCAGTACATTTCCCTGATCTAAGAAATTTAAACTGTGGGAAGGGCCTGGGATTCTGCATTTAGCTGGCTCCCCAGGCAATTCTTTTGTTCAGCAAAATTTGTGAAACACTTCTCTAGAAAGAAAAGGGAAAAGGTGGGTGCAGGGATGGGAGAGGGGAAATGAAAGCAGAGCAGGAGACAAAACAGGAGAAGAAAGAGGAGAGTACTGAGAATTAGTTTGAACAGCTTCCCTTTGTAAATCTTCACTTGCCTGCCATTACCTGCCATGATAAAATAAAACCTGGACCCCTCTTCTTACAGAGACTTCAAGAAGTCCATTTAGTCAACCAAAAGTTTCTGAGCCTGGCTGTGGACGAGAACCCTGAAGAGAGACGGAGGAAAGAGACACATCCAACATCCAATGACCGAGAAACACACACACACACACACATCCCGTCATTCAGTATGAAGGCACTGTGACAGAGATATGCATCCGGCATGAATGGAAGGCTGTAGTAGGGGCACCAAACTCAGACTGGGGAGATCAAGAAACGGATTTTGGGAGGAGGGGTGCCTGGACCGAGTCTTGTAGAGGGTAATCATTCATGACAAAGAGGGGACAAGAATCAGCAAAGAGAGTGGGAGCCAAGGACTCGCACGGACAACCCAGATGCGCTGGCTCAGGGTTGCTGGAGGAGACAGTGCAAGGTGGGAAGCTATTCTGTCAGAACGGCGGTCAGGAGCCCCTGTGCCTGTATACCAGCCACATCGTGAGAGTGCCTGCGGGTTGTGCCAAGGAGTTCAATCAGTGAGGCACTACCCAAGAGTGGGAGCAAAGGATGAACTGGCAAGATTCTCACTTGTGTTTTATATGGCGATTTCCGCCCCAAATGGATAGTTTTATTGATTTTTCTGATTTATACACATGAGGCATGCCGACTGTGAAAATAAAGATAATTCAGAAAGACATAAGGAAGAAAGTAAAAGTCACCTGGAACTCCAACACCCAGAGAGACTGCCGGTAACATATTTGCTTATCCTTCTAAACTTTCCTGTAGGTGTGTGTACATCCACCTACACATGGACACACAGCATATTTTAATTTTAATTTTATTTGTTTATTTATGAGAGAGAGAGAGCAGAGAGAGGGAAAGAGAGAAAATCCCAAGCAGGCTCTGCACCAACAGTGCAGAGCCTGATGCGGGGCTCGAACTTACCAACTGTGAGATCATGACCTGAGCTGAAATCAAGAGTTGGATGCTTAACCCACTGAGTCATCCAGGCGCCCCTCAACATATTTTTAAATGAGATCATTTCATACACATTGTGAAATGCTGCCTTTTAATCCTTTTAATCTTGACAATATTGAGTGTACATCTTCTGTCTATAAATATTAATTTATATCTTAATCATAATTTCTAATAGCTCCATTACTTACTACCGACCTCTTTAACCCTCCCTCTCCATGCTTCATGGTCCTCTTCCATTTGGCCTCACTCCAAGTATCAGCTCAGGGGCTCAGCCCTCAATTCCATCAGGCGGTTGGAGATGCTCCATTGTGCAACCTTGATTCTGGCAGGGCTTCTGTGATGGTTACTTTTATGTGTCACATAATTTATTTGCTTGGGCCACAGGTTGCCAAGATATTTGGTTAAAAATTATCCTTCATGTGTCTCTGAGGGTGTTTGGGGATGAGATTAACATTTGAATCAGTAGACCACATAGAGCACATTGCCTTCCCCAAAGTGGTGGGCCTCACCTAATCTATTGAAGGTCTGTATAGAACAAAAAGGTGGAGGAAGGGAGATTTTGATCTATCTGCCTGATTGTGTTCAAGCTGGGACATGAATTTTCTCTTGCCTTTGGGCTTTCACTCAAATTGGAATTTACACCATTGGTTCTCCAGTTTCTTAGGCCTTCAGACTTGGGCTGGAACTATGCCACCATCTCTCCTTTATCTCTAGTTGTCAACTGCAGATCTTGGGGCTTTTCATCCTCTATAATAAATCTCTTATAATAAATTCATATACATACATAGATATACTTTTAAGTGTTTATATGTTCTGTTTTTTAAAAATATTTTAAAATGTTAAGCTTATTTATTTTTGAGAGAGAAAGAGCATAAGTGGGGGAAGGGCAGCGAGAGACAGAAAGACACAGAATCCAAAGCAGGGTCCCCAGGCTCTGAGCTGTCAGCACAGAACCCAGCATGGGGCTTGAATTCACAGACTGTGAGATCATGACCTGAGCCAAAGGTGGACGCTTAACCGACTGAGCCATGCAGCCGCCCCTGTATGTTCTGCTTCTCTGGAGAACTCTGCATGATGGAACTTCCTGCCTTGTTCCTCTGTGTCTTCCTGGGCCACCGTCTCCTCTGTCCCCAAGTCCCTTGCTTTGTCCCCTCGGTCATAGCTACTTGGATCTTAGTAATGTTCTTCCCATCCTAACGCTCACCTGCTTAATGTTTCCATGGCTTCCGATGGCCTTCAGGAGGAAGTCCCAGTTTTCTTCGGCGGGACCAGGGAGCTTTCTGGTCCCCTTTTCCGTCTCATCCCTTCTCATCATCCATCACCTGCAGCCGCTCCTCCTTCAGCCTGCCTGTTTCCTGCGTCTTGTTTCCCTGCTGTTGCCCATGCTGTTCCTGCTACCTTGAATGCCCTCACCCTTGAATGTATCTCGTTTACCTGGCTGACTCCAATCCATCCTTTAGAACTCCACTCAGTCATCACGTCCTCCAGAACTCTCTGACATTAACTGAGCCTGGATTAGCTACTCGCTCCCCTGATGTTCCAAGAATGCTTTGTGTTTCTCTCTGTTGTTTCTTTTGTCAGGTTGTGTTAGCATGATCTCATGTGTCAGTCTTCCTCATGGGATTGTGAGCTCCTTCACTCATGTGACTTTGTATTCCTAGATCCTAAAATGTCACTGACACTGGATATATGTGTGTTGAATGAACAAACCCACATTTTTGTAGTGGGGGCTCCTCAAGGGCCACCCCACTCTTCCCATACCACCACCTGGTGGCTCAGATCTCTGTCCTGTGGATCTACCCTGATCGCTGCTTTCTGCTGCCTAGCTGGGCACCTGGGCCTTGTACTTAGCTTGGACCTTGCCTTCGATGCTTACTTCTGCCTCTGCCTTCCCTCTCTTACTGACCTTCTGGTCTGGACTCCTATGTCTTGCCCTTGCCAATGAGCCAATGAGGCCCCATCATCTGGGTTTATTTGAACTCCAAGGCTCAGCCTTCTTCATCCAGTCCATCTTGTCACTTCAAAAACAAAAACAAAAACAAAAAGCAAATAACCACCCCTGCCATTTCCAAAGTCCCTGTTTTACTTAGACATTAAACATTATTATCAATTTTATTCAATCCTAATAACCCCTTGACAGAAAATGTCCTTCAGAGCAAAACAACAACAAATCTGTGCATTTCTGTGGTTATATGAAGTTTGCAAGGTGTCTTCACACAATTTGATTCATTCAATCTTCCTAAAAACGTTGCACAGTGGGTTATTATCCCCATTTTACAGATGGGGAGACTGAGGCTCATAACCAGGGAGTAACAGAGAATGAACTTTGGTTGAGATCCTTGGATTCCAAAGCCTTGAGCTCTTTGGAGTTCACCATAGTATTAAAACGTTAGATATAGTGGATATTTTAAGCTTATAGCTTAAAAATATGTCCTCATGAAATCTATCTTCTATACTACTATTAACATAATTTTTTAAAAACTTAGATCAGATTTCATTCCTGATTATAATTATCTAATGGACCCTGGTCCGTCACCCAGTTACGCGGGGTTGTGTTGGATCCCTGGCCTGAGTCTCCTCCCACATCGTAGCAATCTCCACTGGGTACCTTGCTCTTAGGCCCACGGTGGTCCAGCCTTGGTGCTCTTTGACTTAGTCTTCCACCTCCATTGCATCTGCCCTTTCTTTGCCTGGCCAATGCATCTCCTATCTAGCTCGGGTATCACTTCTACTCTGGCCCCATTTTTAACACCCCCATCCCCACTCTGCCTACTCCCTGCTTCAGAGTGCCATTGAGTGAGTCCCACACTTTGGTCCCAGCACCTCTAACCATTTCCAGTTTTGCTTTGATTCGGGCTCCGTCTGAAGACCTCTACATTCCTTCCGGTTAAAAATGAGGCCCAGGCCCTGCTGTGTTTACAGACACAGCATCAGCACAATGCAGAGTAAAAGTGGCAAGTGGGAAGGCAAGGGAGGGAACATTAGGACGCGTCCTGCTGTGGCCTGTGCTGCCGTCCTGGCAGGGGTTTGGGGAAGGAAGGCTTCAGTCCACCACTCGTGCTGCTGCCTGAAGCATCTTCCACAAAACTGACCAGGTCAGATCCAGGATACGATCTTGTGGTTTCCGGTAAGCGGAACTCCCAAGCATGGTATGCATGGCATTCCGTACCTGTCCCAGTCTACCTCCCTGGCCATCGCAATCTGCCCCTCCCCCGCGCTTCAGCCACACCCAGCTCCTTGACGTTTCTAAACACGCTCAGGTGCTCGGTCGGGTTCGGTTCCCCTTACTCTTTGCATGAGATGCCTGGCACCTGTGAGGCACCTTGCTCTCCCCTCCTCCCCCAGAGGAGCACTCCCAAACAGTGAGTGGTCACGGTGAAGCTCATTAGGACCTCCTCCATGGGTCCACAGTGTCCATCATTCCTTCCTCTGTGATTGCTCAAAGACTTCCTCAGATTTCTCACTGTGTCTTTTTCTGTTTGCATCTTTTCCTCACCATTGCCATCTGCCCTATTTAAAACAGCAACCCTCGGGGCCCCTGGGTGGCTCAGTCGGTTAAGGCTTCCGCTCAGGTCAGATCTCACGCTCGTGGGTTCGAGCCCCGTGTCAGGCTCTGTGCTGACAGCTAGCTCAGAGCCTGGAGCCTGCTTCTGGTTCTGTGTCTCCTTCTCTCTCTGCCTCTCCCCCTCTCGTGCTCTGTCTTTCTCTGTATCAAAAATAAATAAAACATTAAAAAAAATGTTAAAACAGCAACCCTCATTTCTCTGTAGCCACTTACCCTGCTTTATTTTTCTCCATAGCTCCTAACATCACCCGACATTTTCTGATGTATTCATTTTCCCCATGTTACTATGTGTCTCCCTCACTACAAAGCAATGCCTCCAAATTCCCGATAGATATTTATCTTAGGGATTGAAGAACAAAAAAATGGCAGTTTCTTGGAATTCTTGGGGATTCTTCAAATCATGTTATTCTTTTTGAAAATCTAAAAAGTAATTTTTCATAACCTTAATTGTTTTAAAATGATGAGTGACCATAATAATAAACAAGGACTCACTTTTCTGTGATAGGATTATACTCAAAGTTTCAGAGATTTTCTGATTAAAAACCCTGACATACTAAAAAGTACAGTTTATTAATTATAAATAATGTATTGTGATAAGATTATATATTTTAATAATGTACAAAAATGATTTTCATCTGATATTTTAAAGTAAAAGGTTAAAGGGGAACATTAACACAAATAAATTACCTTTTTTATTCATCCTATGACAAATACTCCATAGGTAAAATATTTTTTTCATGTTTCATTGATTCGGTTAAGAGTGAATCCAAAAGTATCTTCGTCTACAGCCGTACCACCCTGAACGTGCCCAATCTCGTCTGATCTTGGAAGCAAAAGTATCTTCAAGTTGGGTCCGTTTTGTTTCGTACAAGCTAATTTTCTTAATAACTTTTTTCTGTTTATTTCTTTCAACTGAAATATCACCTCCTCAGAGAAGCCTGCTTGGATTGCATGTTCAAAGTAGCAGTGCCTCATTATTGGCTTTGTCTTGGTCCCCCTTCTTCCTTGTCAACAAGAGATAGATAAGTGCTAAGAGAAGAGCAGGAAACAATTTGTAAGTTTTAACTGGGCAGGCCCTCAGAATTCTGCAAGTTCCATATGAGTCAATCTCATAATCTCAGTAAGAGGGCTACTGACCCTTCTGCAAGTAGCCAGAGCAATAGTAATACGTCGTAATAGTATTAGCAAAAAATAACACATCAAAACTGTTTTTTTAAAGCATATTTTTTTAAAGAATATTTTAAAGTTTGTTTTGTGAGAGAGAGAGAGAGAGAGAGAAAGAGAGAGGAAGAATTCCAAGCAGGCTCTGCACTGTCAGCAAGCCTGTCTGATGTGGAGCTTGCTCTCATGAATCCTGAGATCATGACCAAAGCTGAAATCGAGAGTAGGAAGCTTAATCGACTAAGCTACCCAGGTGCCTCCTGTGTGGGCTTTTTAAAAATTTAGTTTCATTAAAAAATATGAAAACTTATTTTTATTGTTTTAAACATTTATTTTTGAGAGACAGAGAGAGACAGATCATGATCAGGAGAGGGGCAGAGAGAGACACACACAATCTGAAGCAGGGTCCAGGCTTTGAGCTGTCAGCACAGAGCCCAATGTGGTGCTTGAACCCATGAACTGTGAGATCATGACCTGAGCTGAAGTCAAATGCTCAACCGACTGAGCCATCAGGTGCCCCTATTTTTTACTTTTTAAATTGCAGTATAGTTAACATACAGTGTCATATTAGTTTCAGGTGTACAATATAGTGATTCAATAATTCTGTACGTTACTCAGTGCTCATCATGGTAAGTGTGCTCTTAATTCCCTTCACCAATCTTACCCATCCCCCTGCTCACTTCCCCTCTGGTGATCATGAGTTTTTTCTCTATAGTTAAGAATCTGTTTCTTGGTTTGTCTCTTTTTTCCCTTTGTTAATTTGTTTTGTTTCTTAAATTTTACATATGAGTGAAATCATGGTATTTGTCTTTATCTAACTGACTTATTTCGCTTAGCATTGTGCTCTCTGGATCCATCCATGTCATTGCAAATGGCAAGATTTCATTCTTTTTTATGGCAAAATAATTTTCCATTATATCTATACCACATCTTCATTATTCATTCATCTATCGATGGACACGGGCTGTGTCCATCATTTAGTTATTATAAATAATGCTGCAATAAACAGAGGGGTGCATATATCCTTTCTAATTAGTGTTTTTGTTTTCTTCAGGTGGACACTCAGAAATAGAATTACTGGATTATATGGTAGTTCTATTTTAAATTTTTTGAGGAACCTCCATACTGTTTTCCAGTGACTGCACCAGTTTGCCCTCCCACCAAAAGTGCACGAGGGTTCCTTTATCTCCACATCTTTGCCAACACTTGTTTCCTGTGTTTTTTATTTTAGTCATTCTGATAGGTGTGTGGTAATATCTCATTGTGGTTTTGATTTGCATTTCCCTGATGATGAGTGATGTTGAGTGTCTTTCATGTGTCCGCTGGCCATCTGGATGTCTTCTTTGGAGAAATGTCTGTTCATGTCTTCTGCCCATTAAAAAAATTTTTTTTTAACATTTATTTATTTTTGAGAGACAGAGAGAGGCAGATCATGAACAGGGGAGGGGCAGAGAGAGATGGACACACAGAATTGGAAGCAGTCTCCAGGCTCTGAGCTGCCAGCACACAGAGCCCAATGTGGGGCTCAAACCCACGAACTGTGAGATCATGACCTGAGCCGAAGTCAGATGCTCAACCGACTGAGCCACCCAGGTGCCCCTGTTCTGCCCATTTTTAATTGGATTATTTTTTGTATGTGTGTTGAGTTGTATAAATTATTTATATATTTTGGGTATTAACTCCTTATTGGATATCTCATTTGCAAATATATTCTCCTGTTCAGTAGGTTGTCTTTTAGCTTTGTTGATTGTTTCCTTTGCTGTACAGAAGCTTTTTATTTTGATGTAGTACCAATTGTTTATGTTTTGCTTTTGTTTCCCTTGCCTCAGGAGACTATCTAGAAAAATGCTGCTATGGCCAATGTCATAGAAATTGCTGCTTGTGCTCTCTCCAAAGACTTTTATGGTTTCAGGTCTCACATTCAGGTCTTTAATCTATTTTGAATTTATTTTTGTGTAGGCTATAAGAAAGTGGTCCAGTTTCTTTCTTTCTTTTTTTTTTTTTTCTTTTTTTTTTTGGTATGGAGCTGTCTAATTTTCCCAATACCATTTGTTGAAGAAATTTTTTCCCATTGCATTTTCTTGCAAAACCTTTTTTTTTTTTTTAGCTCTCACTATGGGCCAGCATTATTTAAGTCTTTAATATTTATTATATCTATGGGAGTAGATAGAATTCTTGTCCTCCATTTTATTGTAAGGTCACAGAGAGGTTAAATACCTTGCTCAAGGCCATGCAGCTAGGCAGTAGGAGAGCCAGGAGTTGAATCTTGATTCTGGGTTTCATACTTTCCACTATGACATCTTACTGCCTCCACAACCATTTTATTCTACACCTAACAGGGTATATGTTCCCAGGAGGAAGGTACGTACAGACTCATGACCTCTACCCTGTGCTAACAGAAGAGGCACAGAAGAGTGCTGTGTTTGGTTTTCGGACCTACCAACTGGAGTGTTCTAAGACAGGGTCCATAAATAAACCGTGAAAGTGAGACAGTCAGGGGCCCGGGAACAAGCCTCAACTGAAAAATGTTATGCTCCTGGGGTACTTCCTGTTCGCTGTTCTTGCTGAATGGCTTCTCTTACAGAGCAGAATCAGGACGTGGCCCAATGGACAAGCCAGACTTAAAACCGACACCTGCAGGGGTCCGTCGGTGGTTTAGACAGTTGAGTGTCCAACTTCAGCGCAGGTCATGATATCAGGGTTTGTGCATTGAAGCCCCACATCGGCCTCACTGCTGTCAGCGCAGAGCCTGCTTTGGATCCTCTGGGCCCCTCTCTCTCTGCCCTTCCCTTGGTCATTCTCACTCTCTGTCTCTCTCTCTTTTTTTTTTTTTGCCTTTTATTTATTAAAAAAAATTTTTTTTAATGTTTTTTTATTTTTGATACAGAGAGACAGAGCATGAGAGGGGGAGGGGCAGAGAGAGAAGGAGACACAGAACCGGAAGCAGGCTCCAGGCTCTGAGCCAGCTGCCAGCACAGAGCCTGACGCGGGGCTCGAACCCATGAACGTGAGATCTGACCTGAGCCGAAGTCGGAGGCTCAACCGACTGAGCCACCCAGGCGCCCCAGCCTTTTATTT
>NC_043712.1:22843924-22852339 GCF_006229205.1 Suricata suricatta | reverse complement strand
TTTAAGTTCAGGTTGTTAGGCATATTTCTCAGTTCAGACTTAAATTTGCATTTGTCATTATCAAGAAGAATTTCCTTTTTCTGAAGAAGGCCTTGTTAGCTAATTTGAAATAATTCATTATAGACAATATGTCTTTGGTTACTGAGATTATACGGTAATGTTCACGGTGAGAACTAGCCCTGGCTTTTATGGTATGTTATCACTTAAGAAATAGTGAATTCTCCTAATGTTATATCTGAGGAGGTATGTAATTTGAGAATTGCGTCTTCTAAGGAGTCCCTGCATTGCCGCCATGCCCACGGGAAGTGCACCATCTGACCCACCATAATCCAATTGAACAAAGAAATGGTAACAGGATTTGAGTGGTGCTCTTCCTTGCTTTGTTAACCATCACGACAATGGTCTGCAGCACAACTTTTCTTTTAACAAAGCTAGAACAGTTTTGGCTTCTTAAACTTCATACTTGGGTAGGTTAAGCTGCCATACGTGTTCAGTGTGAATAGTGTTTAAGTTGAAAATATTGTAAAAAAATTATATTTTTTCAAAAATATTAAAAAAAATAAATAATAGTAGAACTGAAAAAAAAAAGAATAAACATTAAAAAACCCACAGAAAACCTTAACAGCTACAGCCATACCCGGTGTATGTGCAAAAATGAACACAGACTCCACACACCTGAAAACTAGCCTCCTGAACAGCGAGCTGCCTCAGTAGCTCTATACCAATATCCCCCAACCAGGACGAGGCACTTTTCTGTCCCTTATTAGCATAATGGACCTCGGTGGAACCTGAGTGGGAACTGTCAGTGGGAGCTTTCTCTACATAAGTGGGGCCTCCTGATTGTTGGGGAGGCCCACCTAACCACTCTCCGTCGGCACTGTTGACCCAGTAAAGCCCTGCCGGTGCCTTTGACCTATGGTTTGGCCTTGTTTCTATTCTTGTCGGGTCCAAGAACACAACTGGCAGCCTGTTGATGCTTGATGGATGGGGGGAAAGGGTGTGATTGCTGCCCAGCTTAGGTCCCGGCTCAGATGAGAGCCCTTCCCTGATCACCCTGTTTTAAACACCAGCCTAGTTGCTCTGGTCCTTCTCCTGTTTGATTTTTGATCTTAGCACTTATTGCTACCTGACGTTTTCTGATACACTTATTTCCCACCATAAGCCACTATTTCTCCCATAGAGAGTAAAACTCCATGAGCTCAGAGATATTGTCCAGCACTGTCCCACCAGGGGCGAGAAAAGTGCCTAGCGGAGTACACATGCAGCATATTTTTGAGCAAAAAATAAACATGAGCCCCCAAATATTCTCGTATGCTGATATCTTAGCCTAGTCCTTTCTCATGAACAGATCCAATTTGTATATACTCACAGCAGTATCAGAGAGAGAAGTTTATGTCCTAAATTTTTTCATTGGCATTGGGCCATGCCTATTTCTGTTTTGCTGTATTTAAACCTCACTGTCTTCTTTGCTTTCCCATCTCCACTCTTCCAAAGGCAATTCATATTAAAAGTCTATCTCTTATCCGCCCCCAGGGGCAGCTGAGAGGCTCAGTTGGTGAAGTGTCCAACTTTGGCTCAGGTCATGATCTCTTGGTTTGTGAGTTTAAGCCCCATGTGGGGCTCTCTGCTGTCAGTGCAGAGCCTGCTTCAGAGCCTCTGTCCCTTCCTCTCTCTCTCTGCTCCCTGGCTTGTGCTCTCTCAAAAATAAATGTCTTTCTCAAAAATAAATAAACATAAAAAAAAAGTTTTAAAAAAGGCTATCCTTCCACAGCTTTCTCCTTGGTTATATAATCACGTACACATACCACACATGTACATGTAGGCTTTTTCAGTGTTCTACAAAATGGGTATTTTGTATATCTTTTGCATCTGCCTTTCTTACTTAAATATATCATGGAAATTCTTCCAGGTCAAGATATAGAATAACCACTAAAAAAAAGCATAATATTTCATAGTATAACTGTTTCAGCACTTTATACTGTATTTCTTACTGACGGGCATTTTGATTGTTTTCCGTTTGTTACCATTTGTATCAGTCCTACAATTTGCATTCTTACATACGTATTATTTTGACCCCAAGCTTCTTTTCTCTTTGTTACATCCCATAAGTGGGGTTTCTGGAGTATGAAGGTGTGCGGTCAGAATAGATTTGTTAGATTGCTTTCCCCAAAGAGCTATAGCAATTCACATTCTATCAGCAAAGCCCAAGAATTCTCTTTTCTCTCCCCAACCCTCTGTGGGGATATAAACCTTCTCTGGACTTCTCAGCATTCTTGTAAAAAGTTCTAGCTTCCTGGGACAGAGGAATGTGTGTGGTATAAAGGCAGGGAACGTTTGCCTTCACATCTAGGCACATTTGGCTTTTCACACACTATGAGAATTAAATATTTAGCCTTTTGTTAATTCCTCTAGTTTAAAAGGGTAATAAAGCTTTTCTTATCTCCCCAAGAGATTATAGCCTGGGCTAGATTTCTGTTAAGCTTCCAAAGTGTCGGGGCGCCTGGGTGGCTCAGTCGGTTAAGCCTCCGGCTTCGGCTCAGGTCAGATCTCACGTTCGTGGGTTCGAGCCCCGCGTCAGGCTCTGTGCTGACAGCTAGCTCAGAGCCTGGAGCCTGCTTCCGGTTCTGTGTCTCCTTCTCTCTCTGCCCCTCCCCCTCTCATGCTCTGTCTCTCTGTATCAAAAATAAATAAAACATTAAAAAAATAAAAAAAAACACAAAAAAACCAAAATGTCAAGAATACTGGACTACTACCTCCCTGGGTATTTACATTTCAAAAGCAATGAAGCCCAGACCTCGCCGACATCTTTTGGTGGCAAAGCTTGAGATTCTGGAATTAGCTGGCTCTTGCAGAGGTGCTTTTAGGTTCCGAAGGTTAGAGCGAGAATCCAGACCCTTCCCGTCCCTTTTCCAAAAAGCAAAGGTTTTTTCCTCCCGTCTTTCTGGAGAGGAGGCTGCCTCGCTCCTGTATATAAATAGAGGACATCCTTTTTTCCACCCCTTGTCTATGGAGTGAAACCTGTCACTCGCGAGAGCATGCTTGGGCGCTCATGGCATCATCGCCTGTGGGGCCGTGTCGGGGACTGCTCCGCAGTTTGCTGTGGCTGTTCATCTGCTCGCATCAGGAAGGAAGGCTTTCCCCCAGCTAAGTGCCTCCTGTTTCTATGGTATCCATACACATAAAGTACAAAAATTATGCAAGTGGGATAACATTCCAGACCTGTTGCAGTTCTGGACAAAATGTCCTGCCAGCACTGGGAATGATCATTATTTTTAATTTTTGCCAGTCTAATGGGTGAGAATTGGCTTCTCACACTACCCTGCATTTTATTTCATGAGCAGTCAGTGAAATCGAACACATTCACTTATCCTGTGGGCACGGCTCTGTATGTATTTGAACATTGCCTTTTCATAAATTCTGCCCACTTTTCAAGGTTTTCACTGAGAATTTTCTTATCAGCTTGTGTGGGCTGTTTTTATGGCAGTAGAAGAGACGGAGAGTGGCTCACTAGCAGATGTTTTGCAAACACTTTTACTTACAGTCAGCCTTTCTTCATGGCATTGTCCTCCTCCTGCTCATCTTCCTATGAGCCTTTGTCTGCCTTCTATGTGTTATTAAACAGGAAAAGGTCCTTACTGCCTGCTATTTGCAGGTCTGAAAGGTAAACTAACTCCAACCTCCTAGATGAGACAGGGGCCACAGTCACATGGACAGAAGCGCTTCCTGAGGGGCTGCCGGTAGGGAAGGTGGGTCCTTTGGAAACCTCCTGTGTGATACTAAGTCTGGTATGGAGACGAAAAGCCAGCAGGGGCTGCCTCCATGCTGGGTCCCTGGAGCGGGAGAGTCACAGCCCGGGGACCGGGTATTCAGGGGTGTGTGGCTCTGAAGTCTTAGCCTAAGTGCTGCTGGTGAGGAAGGGGGGCAACAGGCCACGTGCTGGGCACATCCCTTCCGCAAAGTTTATTTGTAGAAAGAAACCACAGGGTAGCTGCCCAGAGAATGAGGTTTCTTTTCCAGATGTAAGCTCCAAGTGCAGAGACGCCAAGGGGAATGCAGGGCTTAATGAAAACCCTGAACCCCCAGAAGCCAGCAGAAGCCTTGTTTCCAGGGACAGTTGGCCATTACATAACAGGCTTGGGGGCCGAGAGCACACGCTGGTTCCGGTGAGATATCGGTGATGTCCAGGCTGCCCGTTTGCCTGGGGCCACGGCTGGGGACCTCGGTCACTGCAGGTTTCCTGCTGGGCGGCCAGCGTGTGTGCGGGGAGGCCGGGACGTGCATTAGTGCTTAAATCTCGTTCTTGTGACTCTGGGGAGCATTCCTGTGCGCTTCTGGAGACTGAAGAGAGATGGCAGAAAGCACAGAAAGCTGGGTCGGGGTCATGCTTCTCTGAGGTGTTTGGGGCCACCCCAGTGAATGGGCTGGGCAGCGATGAGGACAGTGAGGCAAGGCAGCGACTTTGCATCACGCCTGGGGGTCTAAGTGCAAGTGTCACGCTGCAGGCCATCCCGGAAGACTTGCCCAAGGATAGATGCTCCATATTTGTGCTCTCTGACATGATGGCCACTAGCCACCTGTGGCTTTTGGGCACTTGGAATGTGACTATTATCACTGAGGAAGTGGATTTTTAATTTTACTTGATTTATTTAATTTTTTAATTTTATTTTTTGAGAGAGAGAAAGAGAGCGAGAGAGCGAGATAGCATGAGAGTGGTAGAGGGAGAGAAGAGGAGAGAATCCCAAGCAGCTCCACGCCCAGCGGGATCTGATGACTGTGACATCATGACCTGAGCCGAAATCAAGAGTCAGATGCTGAACCCACTCAGCCACCCAGGCTCCCCTTAACTAAATCAAATGTAAATGTAAATAGTTATTATAAAGGCTAGTGTATTCCACACTGGATGGTCCTGCACCAGAACAGAGGTGTCTGGAGTTCGGGCTTCAGAGTAAGGCGGAGAATCTTGCCTCCCTCAATTCCTCATTTCCAGCGAACCTAAAGGAAGCTTCCAGCTGTTTTATCAAGGAAAGGGGCAGGACAGGGACAAGATTTTTACAGATCAGTGTTTTCTTACATCATGCAAATCAACTGCAACACCGTTGTCTGCAGGTGACCTTTGGTGTGTCGCTTTGGTGTCTCGCTTTGTTCAATTGTGTTAGGTCCAGGTGACAAGGTGACACAGTGGTAAAGCTTGCCTCCTGGGATATTCTGAGGTATAATAAGTATATATTTGAACTTCATTCTTGTTTCTGGCACAGTGCTCCTAAAACCCTAGGAATTTCCTAAGTGCTGAGAGCAATAAATATGTCTTGAGTTTTTTACTTTCATAACAGTGATCTAGTAAGTAAAATGAGATCTGTGAGTTGCTCTAGCAGATTAATCAAACCTGAGGGGGTCGTCGGAACCTCTGATCTATACCCAGTGGGAGACAAGCAAGGACATCTGAAGGGGGGGGGCAGTCTTGTAGGACTGATCACGGTACCTGTGGGGTCTGATGGTTTCTCCGGGTAGATGGTGTCAGAACCGAATTCCACTGACACTCAGTTGCTTGCAGCCTTTCTGTCTCCTCTGTTCAGCAACTCCTTCGAGTTTGGTCATCCTCAGAAATCACTTCCCTGGTGGCACAGCCCTGTTTCCTGCTGCCTCCTCTCATTCATTCCAGACCTATCTGCCTGGGTGCTCAGGCTCCCATGGGGTCCTTGACTACAGTGCATGCCTCCAACCTCTCCTTTTGGTCCTCATCCAGCATAGTATTTCATCCATTCTCCTCCAGGAACATCCTTCTTACTGGAGTCCTTTCCCTTTGCTTACAGCCCTCGCTTCTGAAGCTTTTCCACTGCCCAAGCTCACATCACCTCTCCTTCTGTGGCCTTCCTCAACACCTAGATTTTGAGCCTATGCCATTCAGAAGGACTCGGATATCTGGTTCTGAATAAGGAAGCACATCATTAGTCTTGCTGTAATAAAATCCTGCTCCTTCGCTACCCACTCCCTGCTCCCAACAGATCTGGCCTCTTGGAGGGACACTGGGAACTTGCAGATTGGGAGCAAACTCTTCTCAAGAAAGAGCTTGAGACTTTTCTCCCACATGCGTTACAAGCACCTGGGAGAAGGTTCACGGTGAGGAGCAGGGGAATCAGAGCATGGTCAGGAGAGTTGGGGCAGGCGACCCCAGGAGCCCTCACTAGACGCTCAGTGTGGCTCTCCAGTACAGAGAACCTAGGCCATTCCATTTGGGTCAAAGCCCAGCCAATTGCCACGCCTAGCAAACAGAATTATTAGCATCATGCATCAGGATACAAAGATATGGATGAAAAATAGCAATGTAGTCCATCTGAATGGCTAGTTCCCTTTTCTGTCAGTAACTACCAGGTTAAATTGTTTCTTGAGACCCTTCTTGGACTTGAAGGGTAGAGTCACCTTGTCAATACAGAGAAGGACACTTATCTGTGTATTAATAGATCATACCACAGGGGCTAAGAGAAAAGGTCCTCTACTGCTTTATACCAGTGATGACAGAACGGTGATGAGAATAAGAAATTAGAACAGACCTGGGTTCAAATACCTCCTCTATTAGTTACTTGTTGGGCAAGTGCCTAAAAGTCTCAGAGCCTCAGTTTCCTCTTTGTGTAGAGATAAGAATGGTAACTACCTCACAGAATGTAGTAGGAATTATTGAAATCATGTGACTCAAACACTCAGCACAGTTCTTCGGACATAGCAGTGCTCAGTAAGGGTTAGCCATTGTTGATATTATTTAAGAGTAGAATCAATCATGAGATAAATCTATAGTTCCAGAATACAGACATGAAATGTGTTTGGGTAGAACACTGTGAAGTTTGGACTTTCTTATGACCACAGAAGGGAAGTGAGTCAAGGACACTGGTGGAATATGACCTGGGGTCTTGGCTAACGACAGATGGTGTGAGTCTCCTTTCTGCTTTCCTGAATTTTGAATGATCTCTTTGTGCTAATAACATTGTGATGCACAAAACCTCTGGAGATGAAGTAAATAGTAATCAGTAATAGTAACCTGTGGCTCATGCGCGCCACCTAGAGGAAGGAGTTGAGTGGCACTTGAAGAGGTTGGAAGGGGCCAGTTACTGAGATTACATGAAGAGTGTGAGGTTTGGATAAACTGGCGCCTTGGGCTGGAGTTTGAAAGCCTCTTGTGTTGTACCCAGATTTTAATATCGCTCCCCAAAACCAGAGATTACCTGGGAGACCAAATCACGCATGCAAAAGCAAAAAGCTTTATTACCAATTTAGGCCCAGCCAGCCTAAACTCGGGCTCACAGACTTACTGGATCCACGTGGAGTGAGCCCCGAACAAAGGCAGGGCAGGGCTTTTATGAGTTTGGGAAGGGGGAGTTACAGGAAATACAGTGATCCAATCATTATTATACAATATGATTGACAGCAGGTTTAACCATTCACATTGCCTAGAGTATTTGTTACTTTTGGCGGGGCCCAATCACAACATTTAGAGTACTGACCAATCACAGAATGGGCCCAGAACCCTCAGGTAGGGCGTGACTAGTCTTAGCCTCCATCTTTAGGCCCGCCCTTAGAATGTTACAAGGGTGGTCCCTCTTGCCTTGGGCAATGTGTGCCCTTCTATTGTTTCATGGAGTCAGTTTCAGACCTGCTTCCTTACATTCCCCCCTCTGTCTTGTAACTGACCCAATCCTGGGTCAGCTATGTTACCATTGTACCCCTAAAGCCTGGCATAGCCCTCCTTGGTGTAAGGGGAATTTTTACTCTATAAAGGGCAAAGGGAAGGAGAGTTTAGCCAATTTCTGCCAGTCTCTATGGTTAATTTGGTAAGGGTCTCTTTTAGGGTTTCTAATATCTGGTGCTGTCTGGCTTACAAAAGCAGGAATGACAGCCTATTTGTTCAGGATCCTACTAACCATAGCCAAATTGGTGGGCCATCTAGTGGCCACCTGAGGACCCCCCATTAGGCATAGGCTCCTCTTACCTTTTGCCGTGTTGAAATCCCATGCCCAGATCAGAGGCAATTAATACCAACAGAACATCCTATCAGGAACTTTTGCTGTTTTCCCAGTTTTTTGGGGCAACATTTGCCAGTCCGATGGCAAAGAGGCAGGACAGTTTATTTTACTGGACCGATGATTCCTCAGGCTTCTGCCGTGCTAGACCAGCCAGCTTCTGGGGTGTGGCTGGAGCAGGGCTGGAGATCCCTGGAGTCAGGAGTCTTTGAAGATCAGTTCAAGCTGATCGACTGGATCTGAATCACCTCACCAGGTTGAGGGTTTTTTCTGAGTCGGTCCACTTAACTCCAGAGAGATACCTGAAACTTTAATAGGGGCTGAACTTTTTGTTTAGTTGCATATCTGTGAATTCTACCTTTAAGTCTTTTGGAAAGGCGTGACTCTCATTTTAAATATATCCTCA
>NC_043712.1:22842020-22843824 GCF_006229205.1 Suricata suricatta | reverse complement strand
ATCTCATAGTCCGGGAGTTTGAGTCCTGCGTTGGGCTCTGTGCTGACAGCTCAGAGCCTGGAGCCTGACTTGGAATCTGTGTCTCCCTGTCTCTCTGTCCCTCCCCTGCTCACGCTTTGTTTCTATCTCAAAAATAAATAAACATCAAAAAATTTTTTTTAAATACTACCAAAATATTTTTGCCCATAAATTCAAAAATTTAGTTGAAGTAGACAAATGTTTTGAAAGATACAAAGTAACAAAACTGACTGAAGAAAATATTAGGAAATCTGAGTATCCCAATATCTGTTTAAGAAAATAAATTTGTAATTAAAAAACTTCTGACAAAGAAACATTCAGACCCAGATATCTTTACTGATAAATTTCATCAAAGATTTAAGAAAGAAATAATATCAATTCTACAAAAACTTTTCCAGGGAATTAGTGCATTTCCCAACTCACTTTATGAGACCAGCATTACCTTGTGTCCTAAACCAGGCAAACATTTTGCAAGAAACAAAAAACTGAGATCAATATCCTTCATAATACAAACAAAATTCCATAATAAAATGTTAGCAAAGCAAATCAGGAAATGTGTTAAAAGGAAAACCAAGTGTTAACAGATCAAAGGAGAAACCCCATATGATTTGCTCAAATAGATGCAGGAAAAGTATTTGACAAAAATTTCTTATAAAGTTAAGTACACATGTACCACAGATTCTGCAATTCTACTCATAAGGAAGTTCCCCAGGGGAAATTAAAACACACGTCTACACAAACACTAGCATGCAAATGTTCACAGCAGCCTGCGTGGTACGGACCGAAAACTGGAAACCATCAAAAGCCTATTCACAGGGGAATGGACGCACAGGAGCATACCCATACAGTGGAAAAGTACGCAGCAATAATAAAAAGGACATGATTCATGCAAAGACATGGATGAATCTCCACATTCTTATGCTGAGTGACAGGAGCCTAACATAAAAGAGAACCTAGTGTATGATGCCATTTACATGAAACTACAAGGAAGACAAATCTCTCATGACAGAAGGTGAGTCACTGGACACCCAGGACCAGGGGTGGATGGAAAATTGACTGAGGAAGGGCACGGCGAGCATTGAAGGATGATGGAAATGTTGTATATCTTGACTGTGATAGTGATTACACATATGTATAAATATATCAAAAGTCACCACATATACACCTAAAATGGGTACAGTTTAATATGTAAAGTGTATCTCAATAAAACTGATTTTTTAACAAAAGCACATCCATGGGGGTTTTCATTGGAAAAAGGAACGGACCTCACAGAGTCTCACAGAGGGTAGGTGGGAGTGTGAGCTGGGGCACAGAATGCTCCGGTGTCCCTGATGAGGTCAGAGCAGCCTTCTGCTGGGGCTCTGGTGACAGTTTAAATCCCGACAGGTGTATCAGTGCAGTGGGTACAGACAGTGCTGCTGGTGTTGCCAGCTGAGTGAAAATGTGAAGGTCTCAAATGCTGGGCTTTGACTCACAATTTTATGCTTGGGGCGTGTCTGGCTGGCTCAGTCTGTGGAGCACGTGACTCTTGATCCTAGGGCTGTGAGTTCAAGCTCCACGTTAGGTGTTGTAGCCTACTTAAAAACAAACAGAGGCGCCTGTGTGGCTCAGTCAGTTAAGCGTCCAATTCTTGATTTCAGCTTGTGAGTTCAAGCCCAGAATCAGACACCCAGCACGGAGTCTGCTTGGGATTCTCTGTGTCCTCCTTTCTCTGCCCCTTACTTCCTTTCTCTCTCAAAAATAAATAAATAAAACTTTAAAAATAATAAAATAAAATAAAATGGCT
>NC_043712.1:22839934-22841920 GCF_006229205.1 Suricata suricatta | reverse complement strand
ACCCAGCTTTCCCTTGCGCCGCCGGTGTACGACCTGTTCCAGAGAGCCACCAGAATCCTGGCAAGAGGAGACTTACTCCAGCCCCAGTTTCCCCCTGCCAGCAGGCCGTTTTGACACCAGAGCCACGGAACCTGCCCTCACCCGTGTATACTCTGGAGTCCGTCCGACAAGAGGAGACCTGCCCCAGTCTTCCCCTGTACCTAAAGGGGTCACACTGCTGCCACCAGTGGGGACCCCCTGGACCAAGGGAGTCAAACTCCAACTGCCCCCCCCTTGGCCCCCTGGGCTTCAACAAACCCCGGAGGGCCTGATCCCTCTCCGGACTTTCACACAATGGGGTCGTTTAGGCCACCCCTCGCCAAGGAGGAATCACACAATGGGGTCGTTTAGGCCACCCCTCGCCAAGGAGGAATTACACTTTGCCTCAGTCTTTCACGAGGACTTACTCTCTACCTCCCTTCCTCCATAGTGGGTCCAGACGTCTCTCGGCACCCACGGTCCCGAGCTAACACGGCGCGTCCACCTGGCTCCTTTGGGACCCCACGGAGGTCGTTTCGGCCACCTCCTGCCTAGGCCCCGGGCACAAGGGCCCGCGCACACAAAGAACCAAACAGACAAACAAGACTTAGACATAGACGGACAAGAGAATGAGTGCACTCACCTGCCGGCGATTAGGCCCAACGTGTCGGGGTCCCAGGAGCTCTGAGGGGGGGATATCCTGGACGAGCCCCCATATGTTGTACCCAGATTTTAATCGCCCCCCAAAACCAGAGATTACCTGGGAGACCGAATCACGCATGCAAAAGCAAAAAGCTTTATTACGAATTTAGGCCCAGCCAGCCTAAACTCGGGCTCACAGACTTACTGGATCCACGTGGAGTGAGCCCCGAACAAAGGCAGGGTAGGGCTTTTATGAGTTTGGGAAGGGGGAGTTACAGGAAATACAGTGATCCAATCATTATTATACAATATGATTGACAGCAGGTTTAACCATTCACATTGCCTAGAGTATTTGTTACTTTTGGCGGGGCCCAATCACAACATTTAGAGTACTGACCAATCACAGAGTGGGCCCAGGACCCTCAGGTAGGGCGTGACTAGTCTTAGCCTCCATCTTTAGGCCTGCCCTTAGAATGTTACAAGGGTGGTCCCTCTTGCCTTGGGCAATGTGTGCCCTTCTGTTGTTTCATGGAGTCAGTTTCAGACCTGCATCCTTACACTTGCAAGTGTATCTGCCTGTAATTTCTCTTCCAGGCACAGCTGAGACCTGTGAGAATAAACTTCATCCCCTCCTCTGTCCTGCCTGCCCAGGCCATGGTGGGGAAATACTTTGGACAGGGAGACAGTGGCCATCTAGTGGCTTCCGCGTGGGCTTAGGTTGCCTGCGGCAATCTATTGCATTCTCTGCCCTTTGCTACTTCTAAAGAGGGCGGAGCCTGCCTGCCTAGGTGGGATTGGATGGCAACAGTGTTTCTACTGTGTCAGTTGGTGTTATTGCCACCACCGCCTTCATCCCTCAGTTCTAAAGCTGGTGGAGGGTATGGGTTGCACCAGAAAACTACCCTGGAGTACTCAGTTTCTTCTACTTAGACAAAGAACAGAAAAAAGAAGTGATACTGAGCAATAAGTAACCAAAAGGAACATTGCAGTTCATTTATTCAGGAGCAGAGACCAGAGAAGGCAATGAAATATGTCCAGGACAACAATCTGCCCCGCAAGATACAGCACCCCCTTCCACCCCCAAGACCGTTTTTGGTGGTCTGTGATGTAGAAGCCTGCAGGTACAGTGCACCCACTGTCTGTGTCATCCTTGGGGCAGCCCTATGACGCAGGAGTCATTTTACCATTAAGGCAAAGGAGGCTCAAAGACCTTACGGAGTTTGTCCAGTTTGATCCAGCTAGTAGATGGGAGAGTGGAATTTGAACTCATCCGTTTGGATCTAAAGTTCTCTAATTCAAAATTTGGATGTCGCACCCCCCCCCCCC
>NC_043712.1:22838371-22839834 GCF_006229205.1 Suricata suricatta | reverse complement strand
GGAGTATGGACTTTGGAAACAGATACATCACATTAAGGAGCGCCTGGATGGCTCAGTTAAGCGGCGAGCCCCACGTGGGGTTCTGTGCTGACCGCTCCAAGCCTGAAGCCTGCTTCGGATTCTGTGTCTCCCTCTCTCTCTGCCCCTCCCCCACTGGCACTCCATTTCTCTCTGTCTCTCTCTCTCTCTCTCTCTCTCTCAGAAATGAACACTAAAATAAAAAGATGCATCATATTAAAATTTTACCCTTCCCATCCAATGAACACTATAGTAGAATTGTGTATAAAATGCAATGGTATGCAAAGATGAAAACAACTAACTCTGATTGGAAGAACAGAAGGAAGGTTGAAGGAGGAGGTTGCATTTGAGATGCATGTTAGTAAACAGAAACATAGGAGGTGGAGAACGCTGGGCAGAGCATTCCGGTCTAAAGGGATGTCAGGAGATAAAGCACATACACTCAAAGGCATATGAAGTGTCACAGGTCAAATCCTTTGGTAAGTCTTTGGTGGACAGAGTGTTGGTTAAAAGGCAATTACCTCAAGGAGATTAGATTATTGGAATTCTTGCTTTCTAAAATATACATTTCTGTACATTTGAAAGTTAACAACTAAATAAGAACAAGATATGTTTAAAACTAATTATCTAAATTTCCAACCTAACATAGAAAAGGAAAGAAAAAGCGTGCCTGGCTAAGCTCCTGACTTCAGCTCAGATCACAATCTCTCAGTTCACGAGTTCTAGCCCCACACCGGGCTCTGTGCTGGCAGCTCAGAGCCTGGAGCCTACTTCAGATTCCGTGTCTCCCTCTCTCTCTGTTCCTCCCCACCTTGTACTCTGCTTCTATCTCTCTCAAAAATAAATAGAATTTTTAAAATTTTTTCTCAAAAAAAAGAAAAAGGAAAGCAAATCAAAAGAAAAATAAAAGTAAGGAAATAATCAAAATAAGAGCAGAAATCAATGAAATAGAATATGGTAAGACAAAAAAATCAATTAAACCAAAATCAAATTCCATGAAGAAAATCAGTAAAATTGACAAACCCTTAGCCAGACTGCCAAGTTAAAAGGAGAGAAAATACAGTTGGTGATATCATAAATGAAAGAGGGGGATGTAATGATGTACATCGTGATAACTATAGTTAATACCATATTGCATATTTGAGAGTTGCTGAGTGAGTAGATCTTAAAGGTCCTCATCACAAGAAAAAAATCACTGTAACTATGCATGGTGACAGATGGTAACCCCAACTCACCGTGGGGATCATTTTGCAATATATGCAAATATCAAATCATTATGTTGTACACCTGAAGCTAATATAATGTCAGTTACACCTCAATTAAAAAAAAGAAATGGAAGAGGAGAAAGACAAATTAATGATATCAGAAATGAAAAAGTCATTAATTACTTTAATAGTCATTAAAGTAACAATAAGAAAATACTACAGGGGCGCCTGGGTGGCTCA
>NC_043712.1:22836468-22838271 GCF_006229205.1 Suricata suricatta | reverse complement strand
ATCTCATAGTCCGGGAGTTTGAGTCCTGCGTTGGGCTCTGTGCTGACAGCTCAGAGCCTGGAGCCTGACTTGGAATCTGTGTCTCCCTGTCTCTCTGTCCCTCCCCTGCTCACGCTTTGTTTCTATCTCAAAAATAAATAAACATCAAAAAAAATTTTTTTAATACTACCAAAATATTTTTGCCAATAAATTCAAAAATTTAGTTGAAGTAGACAAATGTTTTGAAAGATACAAAGTAACAAAACTGACTGAAGAAAATATTAGGAAATCTGAGTATCCCAATATCTGTTTAAGAAAATAAATTTGTAATTAAAAAACTTCTGACAAAGAAACATTCAGACCCAGATATCTTTACTGATAAATTTCATCAAAGATTTAAGAAAGAAATAATATCAATTCTACAAAAACTTTTCCAGGGAATTAGTGCATTTCCCAACTCACTTTATGAGACCAGCATTACCTTGTGTCCTAAACCAGGCAAACATTTTGCAAGAAACAAAAAACTGAGATCAATATCCTTCATAATACAAACAAAAATCCATAATAAAATGTTAGCAAAGCAAATCAGGAAATTTGTTAAAAGGAAAACCAAGTGTTAACAGATCAAAGGAGAAACCCCACATGATTTGCTCAAATAGATGCAGGAAAAGTATTTGACAAAAATTTCTTATAAAGTTAAGTACACATGTACCACAGATTCTGCAATTCTACTCATAAGGAAGTTCCCCAGGGGAAATTAAAACACACGTCTACACAAACACTAGCATGCAAATGTTCACAGCAGCCTGCGTGGTACGGACCGAAAACTGGAAACCATCAAAAGCCTATTCACAGGGGAATGGACGCACAGGAGCATACCCATACAGTGGAAAAGTACGCAGCAATAATAAAAAGGACATGATTCATGCAAAGACATGGATGAATCTCCACATTCTTATGCTGAGTGACAGGAGCCTAACATAAAAGAGAACCTAGTGTATGATGCCATTTACATGAAACTACAAGGAAGACAAATTTCTCATGACATAAGGTGAATCACTGGACACCCAGGACCAGGGGTGGATGGAAAATTGACTGAGGAAGGGCACGGCGAGCATTGAAGGATGATGGAAATGTTGTATATCTTGACTGTGATAGTGATTACACATATGTATAAATATATCAAAAGTCACCACATATACACCTAAAATGGGTACAGTTTAATATGTAAAGTGTATCTCAATAAAACTGATTTTTTAACAAAAGCACATCCATGGGGGTTTTCATTGGAAAAAGGAATGGACCTCACAGAGTCTCACAGAGGGTAGGTGGGAGTATGAGCTGGGGCACAGAATGCTCCGGTGTCCCTGATGAGGTCAGAGCAGCCTTCTGCTGGGGCTCTGGTGACAGTTTAAATCCTGACAGGTGTATCAGTGCAGTGGGTACAGACAGTGCTGCTGGTGTTGCCAGCTCAGTGAAAATGTGAAGGTCTCAAATGCTGGGCTTTGACTCACAATTTTATGCTTGGGGGGTGTCTGGCTGGCTCAGTCTGTGGAGCACGTGACTCTTGATCCTAGGGCTGTGAGTTCAAGCTCCACGTTAGGTGTGTAGCCTACTTAAAAACAAACAGAGGTGCCTGGGTGGCTCAGTCAGTTAAGCATCCAATTCTTGATTTCAGCTTGTGAGTTCAAGCCCAGAATCAGACACCCAGCACGGAGTCTGCTTGGGATTCTCTGTGTCCTCCTTTCTCTGCCCCTTACTTCCTTTCTCTCTCAAAAATAAATAAATAAAACTTTAAAAATAATAAAATAAAATAAAATGGCT
>NC_043712.1:22835364-22836368 GCF_006229205.1 Suricata suricatta | reverse complement strand
GTGTGCTGTGCTTCTTCCTTGGGACTTTTCTATCAGAATTTAGGGCAGTGATCTATGATTCTTGATTTGCCATATATTTTTTTAAATTTGAGATATAATTCTCAAACTACAAAATTTACCTCTTTAAGGTACACAATTAATTGTAATCATTACAAGTTTTTAATCACAAATTTCTTTATGGAAAAAAATATGTTTATCTTGCTGTTTCCAGTTCCTGGTACAGTATTTAACATTTGCTAGTAAGACACTTAATGAATGTTTCCTGAATAAAAAAATAATCATTTACTATATGCTCTAAGCCAGTACTTCTCAAACTTAATGTGTATAAAAATCATCCGAGGAGAGTGTTAAGATGGAGATTCTAATTATTTTTAATGTTTCTTTATTTTTGAGAGAGATAATTAGTTTTGAGAGAGAGAGACCAGAGTGCAAGTGGGGGAGGGCAGAGAGAGAGGGAGACAGAATCTGAAGCAGGCTCCAGGCTCTGAGCCGTCAGCACAGAGCCCGATCCAGGAGTTAACTCATGAACTGCGAGATCATGGCCTGAGCGACATTGGACGCTCAACAGACTGAGACACCCAGGCGCCCCTAAGATGGAGATTCTAAAGGGGCGGGGTTGGAATCCAAGATCTACATTTCCAGCAAACTTTTACAGGATACCCCTGCTGCTGACCCTTTGAATTACCAGCCTCAACGCTACCTACTGTCTAGAATAAAGGTAGTTCCGCTAAACTCTCACAAGGGGGCGCAATGGGCAAATATTTCTATTGCTATTTATAACAATCTGTTAAATGAATTCATGCAACAGGCTTTCAGCAGCTGTTTTGCTAATTATTATTTATTTCATGGAACAAGCACAGTGCATATCTCGGTATACTAAAAATAGATTTCCCCCTTAAGCCATATCGTTTAAAGAATTTGCCAAGATTGTGCTCACGGAAATTGGAACCATTCAATATGTCTGTTATTGGAAGTGTCATATAAAATAGTATTGAAAAATTATT
>NC_043712.1:22833736-22835264 GCF_006229205.1 Suricata suricatta | reverse complement strand
GGAGTATGGACTTTGGAAACAGATACATCACATTAAGGAGCGCCTGGATGGCTCAGTTAAGCGGCGAGCCCCACGTGGGGTTCTGTGCTGACCGCTCCAAGCCTGAAGCCGGCTTCGGATTCTGTGTCTCCCTCTTTCTCTGCCCCTCCCCCACTGGCACTCCATTTCTCTCTCTCTCTCTCTCTCTCTCTCTCTCTCTCTCTCTCTCTCTCTCTCTCAGAAATGAACACTAAAATAAAAAGATGCATCATATTAAAATTTTACCCTTCCCATCCAATGAACACTATAGTAGAATTGTGTATAAAATGCAATGGTATGCAAAGATGAAAACAACTAACTCTGATTGGAAGAACAGAAGGAAGGTTGGAGGAGGAGGTTGCATTTGAGATGCATGTTAGTAAACAGAAACATAGGAGGTGGAGAACGCTGGGCAGAGCATGCCGGTCTAAAGGGATGTCCGGAGATAAAGCGCATACACTCAAAGGCATATGAAGTGTCACAGGTCAAATCCTCTGGTAAGTCTTTGGTGGACAGAGTGTTGGTTAAAAGGCAATTACCTCAAGGAGATTAGATTATTGGAATTCTTGCTTTCTAAAATATACATTTCTGTACATTTGAAAGTTAACAACTAAATAAGAACAAGAAATGTTTAAAACTAATTATCTAAATTTCCAACCTAACATAGAAAAGGAAAGAAAAAGCGTGCCTGGCTAAGCTCCTGACTTCAGCTCAGATCACAATCTCTCAGTTCACGAGTTCTAGCCCCACACCGGGCTCTGTGCTGGCAGCTCAGAGCCTGGAGCCTACTTCAGATTCCGTGTCTCCCTCTCTCTGTTCCTCCCCAACTTGTACTCTGCTTCTATCTCTCTCAAAAATAAATAGAATTTTTAAAATTTTTTTTCAAAAAAAAGAAAAAGGAAAGCAAATCAAAACAAAAATAAAAGTAAGGAAATAATCAAAATAAGAGCAGAAATCAATGAAATAGAATACAGTAAGACAAAAAAATCAATTAAACCAAAATCAAATTCCATGAAGAAAATCAGTAAAATTGACAAACCCTTAGCCAGACTGCCAAGTTAAAAGGAGAGAAAATACAGTTGCTGATATCATAAATGAAAGGGGGGATGTAATGATGTACATCGTGATAACTATGGTTAATACCATATTGCATATTTGAGAGTTGCTGAGTGAGTAGATCTTAAAGGTCCTCATCACAAGAAAAAAATCACTGTAACTATGCATGGTGACAGATGGTAACCCCAACTCACCGTGGGGATCATTTCGCAATATACGGAAATATCAAATCATTATGTTGTACACCTGAAGCTGATATAATGTCAGTTACACCTCAATTAAAAAAAAGAAATGGAAGAGGAGAAAGACAAATTAATGATATCAGAAATGAAAAAGTCATTAATTACTTTAATAGTCATTAAAGTAACAATAAGAAAATACTACAGGGGCGCCTGGGTGGCTCAGTTGGTTAAGTACCCAACTTTGGCTCAGGTCATAATCTCATAGTCCGGGA
>NC_043712.1:22788524-22833636 GCF_006229205.1 Suricata suricatta | reverse complement strand
CAGGCTTTCAGCAGCTGTTTTGCTAATTATTATTTATTTCATGGAACAAGCACAGTGCATATCTCGGTATACTAAAAATAGATTTCCCCCTTAAGCCATATCGTTTAAAGAATTTGCCAAGATTGTGCTCACGGAAATTGGAACCATTCAATATGTCTGTTATTGGAAGTGTCATATAAAATAGTATTGAAAAATTATTAGATATGAAACGTTTGAAAGATGTGAAAGTAATAATTGTAATAATACAAGTAATAATAATGGCAGCAGTCATTTATTACAGGTTGTTGTATGGACCTGTCTTATGTAGTTTTATTTAATCCGTACAGCTAGGAGGGGCCAGTGGCGCAATGGATAACGCGTCTGACTACGGATCAGAAGATTCTAATCCGTACAGCTAGCCCATGAAATAGGTAATAATGCCATCATTTTACAGGAAAGAAAACTGATGCTTAGAGAAATTAAACAAATGCCCAAGTTCTGGAGGTCATATTGGAAGAGCAGAACTTGAATACACTCCCTCTTTTTCCAAAGTCCATGGTCTTATGTGCAGTGCTGCTTTCAAGGAATTTTCTATTGGGATATAGAGCAGTGATCCAGGATTCCTGATTTGCCCTTTTCTTTTTAAAAACAGATATGAGAAGGACAGATACCATATGTTTACACTCATAGGTCTAACAGGAGAAACCTAATAGAGGGCCATAGGGAGAGGAAAGGGGAAAGAGAGCGGGGGAGAGTGAGGGACACAGATCAAGGGAGACTACTGAATACTGAAAACGAACCATGTACTGAAGGGGGAGGGGGAGGGTGGGAAGGGGGAGATGGTCATGGTGGGGGGCACTTGTGGGGAGAAGCCCTGGGTGTTATATGGAAACCAATTTGACAAACTATTAAATAAAAAGGAACAGATATGATTCATATACCTTAAAACACACCCTTCCAAAATGCATAGTTCACTGGGTTTTAGTATGAACACAAGGTGGTGCAGCCATCCTCACTGTCTAATTCCAGATTTTTTGTTACCCCAAAGAGACACCCGTACTCACTAGCGGTCACTCCTCACTTCCCCCTACCCTCTCGCCCCTGAAAGCCATGAATTTGCTTTCTGTCCCTATGGATTTACCTATTCCAGGCCTTTCATATAAATGGAATCGTACGCTATGTATGGCAGGCTTCTTTCACTGAGCGTCATGCTTTCAAGTTTCATCCATGTTGTAGCACACATCAGTCCTTCATTCCTTTTTATGTCTGAACAATATTCCATTGTATGGATACGCCACATTTTGTCTATCCATTCATCAGTTGATGGACATTTGGGTTGTTTCCAATTTTCAGCAGTTATGAATATGCTGCTATGAACATTTATGCATACATTTTAATGTGAACATACGTTTTCAGTTCTCTTGGGTATGTATATGCCTAAGAGTAGAATCGCTGGGCCATATGTGAACTCTCTGTTGAACGTTTTGAGGAACTGCCGGACTGCTTTTCACGATCGTGGCACCATCTGACATTCCCACCTGCATTTTTCTCCACATACTTGCCCTTGCTATTGATTTATCGAATTCTTGTGATCAAAGATTAATTGAAGTGGAAATCACCAGATTCTCAAACATGATTCCAAATAAGATCCCCTTTAATTTTTTAAAGAAATGAGTGGGCTTCTGTATGCTGCTTTGAAAAGAACACCAGACTGGGCTTTCCTGTCATTACCGATCATTCTCTATTATTAACTGTGTGACCCTGTGGTATGATCCAGTCCTTTCGGTTCTCAGCTGGAGATCTGAGATAATCAGCCCCGATGTGTGCCCTCTCTTATTCTTTCCAACCAACCAACCAATCAATCAATCAGTCAATTCTGACTCATTTCCCTGGTGGCCTTGGCATGAAGCTAAAACCAAATAGCTCTGTCATGAGAAAGAACTTTCACAAAGAAAAGAGTTGCTACTGAGTTAATGAAGCTTAAGGGCTAGCACCCTCTGTTATGTGGACCCTGGCCTCTGTCCACTCTGTAACCCTATTCCTATAGTGGACTGGCACTGGAGTGGCCAAGAGCATGTTGAGTCAGAGCTAAAGTTTAGTTGAGCTGCGTTTTAAATGACTGGCTTCTAATGAGAAGAGTTCTAGATATCCAGAAGTTCATGGCAGCATCTTCACTTACTCAACCACAAACTGTACTGTATCCAGCACCTGTACTAAGTGCCGGGATACAATGTCACCAACTTCAACACAACCCTATTGGGAGACAATATTAAGTCATGGAAAACAGTACATCTTCAATTATTTGTCTATTCTATGAACACGTTTAATTGGAATCTAAAAACAGCAAGGATGAAAGCTCAGTTCATTAGAGACCAACTAACTGTAAAGGGCAGATAAAAACCTTTTAATTTTGTATGAGGTCATTAGAAATTTTAAATGAACTCTGACAGAGGTGACTTAAAATAATCAAAGATATAGAAGAACCAACATAACTAATAAGCCTGAAGAAATTGATACATATCACACTTCATCTCCAACACATAGAATATGTATCTATTGATCATACATTGTATGTTTATTAAAACTGGCCCTGTTCTAGGCCATAGAAAAAGGTCTAATTTATTCCAAAGTAAATATCATGCAAACTATGTTTTGTGATCATAGTGTAATATTAAAAATTGTTAATAATAAAAACATTTTCCATTTCCTGGAAACCAACAAACAATAAACAACCAAAACCAAAGAAAGGTCCCCAAATCTTTGGGTTAAAGGGATCATTATATGCCAAAAATTCATGAGGCACAGCCAAAGCAGCATTTAGAGGGAAACTTATAGTTTTAAATATATTTATCAGGAAACAGGAACATTTGAAGGCAGATAAACGAAGCACTGGGTTACAGTAGTTTAAAGAAGACAATAGAGCAAACTCTACCAGTGGTGGACAGAGAAATTTCAGTGTAATCCATGCTCTGACTTATACATGCACAGGATGGCGAGGGAACCCCCTGGAGAGGCAGCTAACCTGGAGAGATGACATGTAAGCTGAGCTTGATGGATTACGAGGAATTAGATAAGGAAAATGTGGGAAACACAGAGAGCAAGTGCACTGAGGGGAAGAAAAGTGGGCTGGTTGTGCCCAGCTGCAGGGAGGGGCTCCTGTGAAGAAATGGCCGGAGAGAAGGTGGGGTTATGTCGGACCATGAAAACTTTGTTGTGAAATTGATAGGGAGGCCTAACACATTTTTTTTTTTAGATGAGAAGATGATGATGATCAGAATAGGGAAGGGGTTAAGGGTATGAGCTCTATTATCTGTAGACTTATGGAATCACTGTCTTGTATGCCTGAAACAAATATAACATTGTGTGTCAACTCTACTTCAATTAAAAAAATAAAGAAGAAAGGTGTCTGGATGGCTCATTTGGTTAAGTATCAGACTCTTGATTTCAGCTCAGGTCGTGATCTCATGGTTCATGAGTTCCAGCCCTGAGCAGGGCTCCTCTTCACTGACAGTGTGGAGCCTGCTTGGGATCTCTCTCTCTCTCTCTCTCTCTCTCTGCCCCTCCCCTGCTCATGCTCACTGTTTCTCTCAAAATAAATAAACATTAGAAAAAGACAACAAGGAGTATGAGTTGGTGCTGAGTTTGGATCTCATGCATTCAAACGGTGGGATTCAAGCTGTGTGTCCAGGAACAAACCACTTAACCTCCGCAAGCCTTAATTCCCTCGTCTTAGGTAATAGCGGTAGTTACCTGATAAGTGTATCGGGTGTATGTAGCGCTTAGCACAGTGCCTGGCAGAGAGCTGGGGTTTATTTGCTGTTCTAGTACAAATTATTCATAGCAGACCTATTACTACTATCAATAGCAGACCTATTACTACTATCAAAAGCGTCTGTTTGGCTGGTAAATCCTATGGTCACACCTAGTTGGTGGTCTGTGGGCCGAGTCTATGTGTGTGTGACTGTTTTAGGAAGATCATCCTTAACACATTAGACACGTGTCCTGGATCCACATAGTTGAAAGACCCTAGACTAGAGACAGAGAGGTCAGCTAAGAGGGGCTTGAATGAAGCAGGTGAGAACTGACCGGAGAGCTCAGAACACGGGTGTGGTTTTCCTCTTTAAAGGAAAGTAGCATTTATGCAGCTGGTGACTCATGCAATGCTCATAGGCTGATACTAATGTTTCCAAGTTAGCTAACTTAGTGGACGGTGGCAGGGAACTTGCCACGGGGGTGGGGGGGCCTGCAGAAGAAGCACACATTCGGGATGAGGGCATAGGGGATGGTGGATTTTGGGTATGTTGACTTCGAGATGCCCGAGGACTGCAATGTGGAGGAATTCGTTAGAGTCAGAAAACAGAATCAGAAGTTCAGAGAGAGAGGCCGGGTCTGGAGATGGAGACATGGGTCTTATCCGTACATGAGAGCAAACGAGATCACTCAGGAACAGAAATGAAAAGTGAGAAGAGATGAGGGCTGCAGACCAAGCCTCCGGCACGCTGCTGGTTATCAGGTGTCCATGGAGGATGCTGTTGCCTGGGAGCCGGGGGGAGCCAGGAAAGATGAGGGTCACAGCAGCCAAGGAGGGCACAGTCTCAAAGATCAGGAAGTTGCCCGTGATGTCAGTGCTGTGGAGAGGTCAGATACAATGAGGGCAGGGACGTGCCACTGGGTTCAGCCAGGTGAAGGTCATGGCCTCTACGGGAAGAAAGGTTCTGTGAGGGGGGCTGGATGGCAGAAAGCATAGTTCCAGTGGCAGACCAAGGAGGCATGGAGTCAGGCTGTATTCATAAAATTCCTCAGAATCATAGATTCAAGTCAAACCCGTAATTCTGATAATTAAAATAACATATCAGAAAGTTCTGAGAGAATTCTCATGCTTGACATGCCCGCATCAGTGGCTGTGGCTGTTATTTATTGTGCACTCTGTGGCTACACACTGCCCACATTGTCTCACAAAGCGAAGGTATAAGGAAGGTGCCCCTTTGACAGATGCAGAAAGGGACCTGCTCAACATCGCACAACCGCTGCATCGTAGAGGTGCAAGTTGCACTCATCTCTGGACCACGCCAGAGTCCACGTTCATCCCTCTGAACCTCAACTCCAACCTCAGAACATCCCCTCATTTTTTTCAAGTTTATTTGTTTTTGAAAAAGACAGAGAGAGGGAGGGCGCATGAGTGGAGGAGGGGCAAAGAGAGAGGGAGGGAGAGAGAGAACACCAAGCAGTCCCAACACTCTCAGAAAGGAGCCTGACATGGGGCTCGATCCCAAGAACTGCAAGATCATGACCTGAGCCAAAATCAAGAGTTGGATGCCCAACCGACTGAGCCACCAAATTGCCCTCATCCCCCTGTTTTTAATTATCTGGAAACAATAACTACTGATATAGTAATCACTTTCTCAAATTAAAAATGCTAAAGTTCACATTATTGCCAAGGAAGGCAGCCACTTGTTTTGTCATGGTATAACCTGGGGACCTCAGGGTGTTACAGACATAAAAAAGTTCATTGTGCTGTCTCGTGCTGAGAGCAAACAGTGGGAAAGGACTGGTCTTTCCATCCTGAGCTCCGCTTTGGGCAAATGAGGAAACTTTGTGTATCTTTCAGTCCCGAAAAAGGGGGTCTTTGTCCCTGAGTAAAATAGCAAGTTTCATCTCAACCTTCAAGAATGATGTCTTTTCACGTCTTCATGGGGTACCTGTAGCCTTGCCACAGCTCTGGAGTGAGAAACCAGACCCGATTCACCCTGGCCAGTTTGCGGCAGTCCGAGCCAAATAGGAGGCTCCCTCGGCGGGACAAGTACACCCTTGACCTTGGGGCTCATTTCGTGCATTATTCTTTACATCACATGCATGTTCTATATAGCTATGCATGTGTGTAGAGCACCCCAATATACAATTCAAAATGCACTGCTTAAACTGTAAACAAAGTAAGACTACTCTTTCCGGAAGAAAAAGGAAAACTTTCGAACAGAGGACCGGATAAACAAGCAGAGGAATGGATAAAATAATACATTTTGTGGAATACCATACCACTAAGAATTGACTAGATTTGTTTGAATCAATTTGGGTGCAGCTCAAAAATACACTGTTGCCTGAAAACAGCACACCGCTAAATGACGTGCTCAGCATGATATTTATCCAAATGTAAAAATAACAAAAACATGTATAGATTTTCCACGGCTATAGTCCATACAGTAAAAGTACATATTAAGGCTACATACCAATTCTACGACTGGCTATTTCAGCATCGGGGGAGGGGAGGGGGGAGGGGAGGTGGCTGCACTGCAGGAATTGAGGTTGGTGGCGGTCAAGGTGGACTTCTGCTCGATCCGGAGCAGCTGTTCAAAGGTGTGGCCTGAGGATCCCTAAAAGTCCCCATGACGCTTCGAGGGGGTCCTCAGAATCAAAACTGTTTTCATAACAACATTAAGATGCTCTTTGCGATTTTCACGGCACCGACGTTTGCGCGGATGGTGTGAACCTAGGTGCGTGAAGCTGCTGGGCTGTTAGTGTCATTGTGTCCTGCTCTGACGTCTCGTTTGACGTGGAAAAGTAAATGCCAGTTTCACTTAGAAGTGGCTTAAGGAAATGAGAAAAGTGATTAATTTTATTAAATCTGAGCCCTTACACATACATTTTTAAAATATATCCTGAGTAGGGGGTGCCCGGCTAGCTCAATGGGTGGAACATGTGACTCTTGATCTCAGGGTTGTGAGTTTGAGCCCCACATTGGGCATCGAGGTTACTTAAAAATAAGAAAACTCTTTGCAGCGCCTGGGTGGCTCAGTCAGTTGAGTGTCGGACTGGATCTTGGCTCAGGTCATGACCTCATCATGGTTTGTGAGATCCAGTCCAGGTCTGGCTCTGCACTGACAGTGTGAAGCCTGCTTGGGATTCTCTCTCTCCCTCTCTCTC
Organism: Suricata suricatta; assembly: GCF_006229205.1. Taxonomy (NCBI): domain Eukaryota; kingdom Metazoa; phylum Chordata; class Mammalia; order Carnivora; family Herpestidae; genus Suricata; species Suricata suricatta. The sequence continues at coordinate 22,826,739 of NC_043712.1, read as the reverse complement.
TGCCCCCCCTCCCTCCACCGTTCACTTGTTCATGCTCTCACTTGCCCTTGAAATAAATAAATAAACTTAAAAAAATAGGGGTGCCTGAGTGGCTCAGTTGGTTAAGCATCCAGCTTCAACCTAGGTCATGATCTTGCCGTTATGAGTTCGAGCCCCACCAGGCCCTGTGCTGATAGCTCAGAGCCTGGAGCCTGTTTCGGATTCTGTGCTTCCCTCTCTCTGCCCCTTTCCCACTTGTGCTCTGTCTCTCTCTCAAAAATAAATAAACATTAAAAAATTTTTTTAAAGTAAAAAAAATCTTAAAAAATATATACATGTCCTGAGGAATGAAGTGTGTATAAAGTACTTTGCTGCATTCTGGGATCCCATGGTTGTCTTTTTTAAAAGCACTTGTATGTTGACTTAAGATCTCATTTAATCCCACCCTTACCCCCTTTTTATGGAACACCATTTTTCCTTAAAAGAAGGACTAGCAGACAAGCCGTGGTTATTCAGAGTAGGTTTCTGGGGGGTATTTTCCTAGAAATGAACAAAATGAGTCTGTCTCTTTACAAAGGACAACTGACAGTACTTATTAGCAATGATAAAAATACACATTTTCAGCCAAAATTTTGAGTTTTGGAAAACTTGTTCCTGGCCACCGTGAGCTTGACAGCTTCTCAGTCCTTCAAGAATTTTCCAATGAGATTTGTGGCAATAATAACAAACGGGATTTTTTTGATATTGTATCATGAAGTGAGCCAGCATTTGGAAGATCTGCATAAGCTAGTGAACCGATATTTTCCAAATGACTGCTGTGTTTCATTACAAAATAATTTTATTCTTTGTTTTTATGCATCTTCAACTCAAAAAATTTTATTTGCTGCAAGATGCTTATATCGAAAGAAAGCTAGATCACTAGAAATAAAGTTATTTCGGGTTGGGACAACAATTCCAACATACGCAGCTCCAAAGAACTTTTACTTGCCGATTTCTCTCAAATCTTACAGTGCATCTTCCTCTCCCCCAACTTCCCTTTTTATCCATTTCCTGCTTCCTGCCTGTGCCCCCAAGCCAAAACGACAGGTGCATCTGAGCGCTGTTACTGTTGCTCGTGCGTGTGCATTCACACATGCACATGCATGTGTCTGGGGAATGTAGCAGTTGGGAGGTATCAGGTAGTGGTGTTTTGTCTTTCCCCCGTTTGTTGGCTTTCATACAGCTCCTCTACTCTATTAAGAGAGTGCCGCGGAGGTCAGAGAGAAGAAATATGATCATGGAACCTTTGTCGCAAATGTCTTAGGCAGAGGTATTTGGGATATTATAAAGACCTTTTAAAATAAGGAAGAAAAGAGGCAGATACACCTCTAGAAATATAAAGCCAAAGTCATTATTTCTCAAGGAGTGGGCCAGTGTCAAAGTCGTGGGAGAACATACATTCTTCCCATAGCCTGACTGGGAGACCTTGGAAGCGTAGTGAATTCTTGTGGGTCTAAGTCATGTTAGCCTTCTAGGAATTTAGGAGGAAAACTGGTCACAGCTTTTGGGGAGAATTTGAACTGCAGTTGAAGCACCCACTAGTCCCTGCCTCGTCCTGAGTCAGAACTAACGTTCACCGCCCCTCCTCCCCACAAGCGGGGGGTCAGCAGAAGTGTGAGCTTGACTGGGAGCCTATCATGGGTGGTGTTGAGGCTTAAGCAAGACAAAAATCAACAGCCCTGCTCCAAGACCCATGTCTGATGCAGTGTCTTCAGCGACCTCGCAGAGACCTGCTGAGTTTGCCTTGTGGGTGTTAATAACCGCAACACGTAATATCCACTGAAGACTCACTGTGCACCTGGAGCGCTTATTTTATTAATCTCACAATAATCCTGTAAGGTTGTCACCCTGTGGCAGGGACTGGCTGGCTTCTCCTTGTGGGCACACAGCTAAACTCTATTTCCCAGACTCCTTTGCAGTTAGGATGCTGATTTGATTGAGTTTTGGTCCAAAGCTTGTTAGGGAAGGTGTTGTGTGTTCCTACCAGGCCTGCCCTACACACTCCTTCCTCGCCTCTGACCCTCCATGTTCTTTTCTCCTTTTCTATCTTGAGAAGACAAGGATGGTGATGTTGGAACCATAAGGTGGAAGGAGTCTGACTTAAAAAAATTTTTTTAAAAAATATTTGTTTGAGAGAGTGACAGAGTATGAGCAGGGAGGGGCAGAGAGAGAGGGAGATACAGAATCCGAAGCAGGCTCCAGGCTCTGAGCTGTCAGCACAGAGCCTGACATGGGGCTTGAACCCACAAACTGTGAGATCATGACCTGAGCTGAAGTCGGACCCTGAACTGACTGAGCCACCCAGGCGCCACAGAAGGAGTCTGACTTTTGAATCACATCCTGGAGGAAAACCACCACTCAGTGACACCATTCTGAACTTTGAACAAGCAAACAAATACATGTTTACTATGTTAAGCCAGTGAGAATTTTGGAGTTTACTTATTATAGCAACTTTTGGTACGTTGATACTCATCCCCATTTTAGGGGTGAAAAAACTGAGCCTCAGCACATTTTATTTGTCCAAGGTCTCACAAGCAATAGGAAATCTACATAAGTTTGAACTGAGTATGTTTTCTTGGGCATGAAGTGGTAAGAATGTCATTCAGGTAGTGGTGGGAAGTTGTGTGTGTGTGTATATATGTGTGTATGTATGTGTGTATGTGTGTGTGTATGTGTGTAAGTGGAGGTGTATATGTGTGTGTATGTATGTGTGTTTGTGTGTATGTGTATATGTGTGTATGTGTATGTATATGTTTGTGTATGTGTGTATATGTGTGTTTGTGTGCATGTGTATGTATGTGTGTATGTGTGTGTGTGTGTGTGTGTGTGTGTATAGTACAGTTCTACCAGTGTTTCAGGGCTCTGGGGTCCCTAGGGTTCCTCTCAGTCTCCAGCAGGAGTGAGAACCTGGGTTTCAGCAACCACACTGTGCCCGACCCAAGGGACTCAGGCTGCACCACGTGCTTCTGGGCACGGCCCAGTGAGAAGCGGTGACCCCAAAGCACCTGAAACCCCATCCCCCACGTGGCTGCTGCCGTGTGGCTGAGGGACAAGATTGCAGCCCTTATCTGAGATGTGGGGGGCCTGGCTGAGGGTGACGCCGACCTGCGGGAGAATGTAGCCCTGTAAGGTGTCAGCCTGTCCCAGGAATATCACTTTCGGGAGGCTGGCAGGATGTGCAGGGAAACAATCTCAGGATGCTCACCCGGCCCCACTCTTGCCTGCTATGTGGAATTCCCCCTGGAGCAGGTGGAACACAAGCACCCACCCTTCCCGCCCCACTGTCCGCTTTTAGCCAAGTTACCAAGGCTGCCCTGCGTTTTCCCCATAACCGTGTCAGTGTGCCATCGCGAGTTTGTGAAGAGAGAAGTAACTTGACGGGGGTCACATCGCTTGCTAGTAGCATATTTGAGCTGAGACCATATGCTCAGCATTGTGTCATTGTTGCAGGATCATGTTCCCAAGGAAACACACTCTGAGACTCGGAGGCCTTCCTGAAAGAAATGTATTGGACAGTCCCTTGGGAACGTACCTGTAAGGGCATGAAAGAGGCAGGGCTGGGCAGAAGTTGAACTGTGATTTAGTTGTGATTTAGACCCCAGCTGACCCCTTAGGGAGCACTGTAACTGAGGCTCCAGAGATGTTCCAAATTGAGGCAAGAGGGCTGAGGCTTTGTATCCCCATGTGGCCCGGGAGTTGTAAGCCGGCTGCTCCCGTTGAGGGTGTGTGTGGGGGGGTTATATCATCGGGGTGAAGCAGCTCCCTTTGGCAGGGGGTCGGTTCCAGGGAGGGGCCGTGCTATAGCTGGAGAACAGGGGCATCTGGGGATCTGGACGGAAGACCACAGCATCTGCTACCCTCGTTTATACACACAGAAATTCTGAGATTGTGGATGGTGCAAATTAGAGGTTAGAGAAATTCTGTCACTGGGGTCACATAGCCACTAAGTGAACTAGAGAAGTGTACGTCTCTAGCCTCAGACTTTTATCTCCAAATCTCAGTGTGGTTGGGAACTACAAGAGAGGGGGGCAGAACAAGGTCCATCTTGAGACTGATGGACTTCCAGTTTAGGGTAGTGGCCAGAGTGAATACCTGGCCAGGGCTGAGGTGACCCCTGGAGTGTATACCGGAAAAGGAGAGAAAAATTAGTGGGGCCAGGGACAGGCAATGAAAGGACTTGGTAATGAGGGCAAAGGATGGGATGGGAAAGCTTGGTGTTGACTTCCAGAAAGCCTGGTCTCCCAGGAGGAGCTGAGGAAGCCCGGCGACTACTGAGAAATTCAATTCTCTGCGGTCAGGGTCTTGGGAGCACTAGTGGGTGAGGTGAAGAGAAGGGGCCATCCTAAAAGTTTCTGAAGGGCACTTCCTTCCCCTCAGCAGACCCTCCCTCCACTGCCCTCATGGATATAAATGCCTTAAATGATGGCTGACATATAAGCAGGTGGTTCTAGCACCTGGGAGGCACATATCCTGCCAGGAAAAAAGGTGAAAGACTTGGAAATGGGCAAAAAAGATGATTGGGAGTCTTGTCTAGTGCACCCTTCCTGGTTCTCTCTCTCTTTCATTGCCTTGGAGCTTTTTTGTCACTTAGTCATTTTAGAAAAGTGATAGTAATGCAAATGATTCTTGCCCATAGAGATGCAAATGAAGTTTGTCCAGTGGAGATGCAGTTGGTTATTGCACTGTGGCTATTGACTAGGTTTGCATGTATTTGTAAATTCATCTCAGCATCCAGATTGCCTTGCTGTGTGTGTTCTTTGAATGCTCCTTTGATCTGGTTGTTAACACCTTACGGTTCTCATATTAATGATTAAATAGATTTTTGACACGTGCTCATTAAAACAGCAGAAGGAAAAACCCTTCCAGATCCCCCCCCCTCTCTCTGAGCTGCCCTAAAACTGGGGAAAGTGAAGCTACACGCTGCAGAGACCTCTAGAGAAGACAAGAAGGGGGGCGGTGCTGAGGGGGTGGTGGGAACTCAGCACCCTCACGTCAATTAGAGAAGGTGTGTGTTTGTCTCCGCTTGTCTTATTTCCTACAGAGTGCAACCTCATGAGATTTCACTGGAACCAAAGTAGCATGGGTTGAATAGTGTCCGTTTAAAAGATGTTGAAGTCCTAACGCCCAGTATCTGTGAATGAGCCTTTGTTGGAAATAGGGTCTTTGCAGATGGTCAAGTTAGGATGAGCCATTAGGGTGGACTTTAATCCAATAGGACTGTACCCTTATAAAAGGGAAATTCGGATGCAGAGATAGACACACACATATAGGGAGAATGCCATGTGATCTGGCCAATGCATCTACGAGCTAAAGAATGTCAGATTGCCAGCAAATTGCCATCAGCTAGATGAGAGGCACAGAGAAGATTCTCCCTCTCAGCCCTTAGAAAGAACCAACTGTACCAACACCTTGACCTTGGACTTCCAAGCCTTCAGAACAGTGAGGCAATACACTTCTTTTGTTTAAGCTACTTAATTGTCGTACTCTGTTATGGCAGCTCTGGGAAATGAACAGACAAGTGTTTGATAGCTACATGAGGTGTGAACCACCAGATTTTGGCTTGCTACCCGTTCTTCACCGTGAGAATTGAATTAGGACTGTAGAGTGTTATAGGATCTCAAGTACCTTAAATACAGCCACCATTCAAGTGGGGAAGCGCTTCATCTTTTGGGTTGTACAACTCTTCAGGAAAATATGAAATCCAAAATAGCACGCCCAGCTGCAGTTTGACATTGTGTAATTACAGCCCTCCTGTTTGTTGTAGGCAAAAGAAGAGACCCTCCTCGTGTCTTCACAAAAGGAACAGATTGTTGCCTGAATGGCACCCTCTTACTGTGGCCTCAATTTCCCAATCAGAACTGTCAGATGTTGCACTTAATTAAGCTGTCTTCCCAGCCTCCTGGCATCCGACAGGTTCCCATAGTAATTACTGAGGTTTCCAAGTAGGGCTGGCTTGCCTGTGTTCTCCGTGGCAGGCAGGGGTGTGGCTTGGACTGAGATCTTGGCTTTTCCTGCAACATATACTGGGGTAAACACTGACTTATTTTGAACATTAGTTCAGTGAAACCTTGGCTTACCCAATGTTTTAGCAAGAATATGAGTCCTGAAGAGGACACACCCAGGGCTTGAATCTGGAGTGTCCCATGTGGCTTGCAAGGCATCTCTTGCTGTTCTCTAGGAGCCGGGGTCTGTGGGAGGAGGGTGAGTGGGTAGTGAACCTGGAGAATCAGTCTCATGGTTTTCTTAGGCTCAAGAGCTGCTGGCTGCTCTGTTCTCCTCTCAGCTTAATAATCCATGTGATGTAATACCTATCAGAAGCCCATGCTTTGCCTGCATTCCCTAGATTGATGAGACATTTCACTCTGATGGATATCTGATCACTTGTTTTCCTGCAAGAGCTCAAGTCAATGCAAAGCTGGATGATGGGGCGGGCAGAGGTAAGGCAGGAAAAGGGAATTATGATTCTGTTTTGCATCTTCCTTGCTTGTTGCAGAAACCTTGGCCAAAAGGGGTATAGCCTCCCTATGATGATCATACCTCATTCCCTAGACCCCTCTCCTTCTTCCTCCCATAGTCTTCTCTTTAGGCTTAGAGTTTCCATTTCATTTTGAGGACCTATCACACCCTGCCTATAGGGAAAAAAACCACCCAGCCTCCTCTTGTGTCCTATAAATCCTGACACACTGGCCTTCAGCTAAAGGTCGGTGGGGCCTCCTCTGGGTGTCCCAGGGTATGTGTCCTGTGAGTTCTTTGACCTGTCAGTTCTTTTGCCACTTCTAATCTTCTGTCTTTGCACGTGTCTCTTGCCTACAGAGGAGTCTCCTGATCCCTTTGCCCTTGAGACTTCATAATGTAGCTCTTCACCCCTGCTGTGGCTGGGAGTGCCCACAGTGTGATGCTGGTGCCCATGGCGAGTCCCCAATGGTGCGCCTGGTGTCATCACTGCACTGCCTGATGTTGTCATTTCTGGCAAAGATGAGCATGGAGGATTCCCCCCCACTGTGTGCCGTACTTTGTCTTTTGTCTAAGTTTTAGTTCGTGTTCACACTACAAAGAAAATATGTGCTGGGCTTGCTCAGCCCCAAGCTCACCCCAAGGCCAATGCCAGCACATAGGGGCCAGGCCAGTGACGTGTTCATGTTGGGGCCCGGAGCTTTGGCTGTGGAGTCCTGGGACCACAGGGATAAGTGTGCTGAGAGGACAGAGAGTGGTGGTTTCATTGTGGACCTGTGTCCATCAGGTGTCTGCACTTCTCATCACAGAAGAGGTGATATAGGATGTTTTTGCTTTTCCTGGCACAAAGCGCAAACTATTCCACAAGCCCTTCTGACACGCTGTGTAGCTGTGAGGTAAATGTTTACCCAGACACCTGCAGGGCCAAATGTGTCCAGTCATTTGTGTTCTCCGAGCAAAGAATTTCACTGTTTTCCCCTGTTAACTGAGAAGATGCTCCCGGAACAGACATGCCTATCTCTAAGCGAATGTACCAGAAGCAGTAGGGTAGATTGGCAAAGCCAAAATCGCAGTGCATTGTCTTGGGAGCTAGAGTGCTACTTTGAATGAGATTTTCTCCTGTGTTAGAAACCAGTTCTGACCCTCTACCTTAGCTAATTCTTACGTTTTGGTTGTAAGTGAAAGTTATCTAAGAATGGGGAGGTTAGCCAGACCTGTAGATTTCTCGGTCTATGAGGAAATCCAGCCTGCATGAACTATGGGACTTGGTGTTCACTCACCTGGCCTTGCCCTTGGAACTGTCGATAAGACCTCATGCAAAGGGGACACTGAATTTCCTGTAATGGCATTGATAATTTATAGCAGTCCAGGTCCTGTGAGGAGATAGAAACCACATCTGATTTTTATTTTTATCTTTATTTTATTTTACTTCTATTCTATTCTATTCTTTCTTTTAAATACCATGGGTGATGCTCATGGTTCAGGGTCTAGTCTGGGTGGGTAGAGTGTGGAGTTTCCCAGGAAGGGAAGCTGGTTATGGCTGGAGGCCTCAGCGTGTGCTTGTGGCTTTGGGTGTGTGGGAGTAAGTCCGAGTCTAGACAGAGGGGCGGGACGAGAGTGCCCTGGGATGTGCAACAGATGGGCATCATGGTGCTGATGTCTCTTTCCCCTCCTCCAGGTTAGTGTGTGGCATTTTCTGGCCTCCATCTGATGCCCCGGTAACCCTTTCACAGCCCAGGGCATGGTATGTGGGGTCCATTCTGTCTTTTCTTATTGCAAGAAGGTGAGGCTTTACTCCTTGTCCCTGACCCTCCCAAGCACTAGAGGCCAGGTCAAGTTCTTACCTTTCTGTGAACCACTTGGCTTTAGGGTTGGCCCTTGGGTCAAGCTGAACTCTCTCCTTCATTGCATCAGTGGGGTTTCTTTATTGCTTTCTAATATTTGTTTTTAAAAAAGTTCTAATTTTGAGAGACTTGTGCATTTATAAAACTTTTTTTTTATGTTTTTTAAAATTTATTTTTGAGGGACAGAGAGACACAGTGCAAGCAGAGGAGGGTCAGAGAGAGAGAGGAAGACACACAATGTGAAGCAGGCTCCAGTCTCTGAGCTAGCTGTCAGCACAGAGCCCGATGTAGGGCTCGAACTCATGAACTGTGAGATCCTGACCTAAACCAAAGACGGATGTTTAACCAACTGAGCCACCCAGGTGCCCTGAGACTTGTGCATTTTATCTTGGATTTTTACATGCTTATAGCTGAGGTGGTGAGAGGTGGGAGATGCTTCTAGGACAGGTCAGTGTTTTATAGGGACCCCGGGTGTCCACAAGGGTTCTACCAGAAGCTGGAGAGACAGAGAGTGGGAGACACATGCAAAAGGAATGTTGGGGTATTTTTCTGGGGACTAAGAATGTGGTCTTTGGCCTGCCACTGATCATGATTTGAATTGTTTTTAATTACCTTTGTTTATCGAACTATAGTTTGATTACAACTCCAAGCACCAAATGGAGTTGCACAGAGCTCTACTTATATTTGAGAAAGGACTTTAGGCCTCTAATGATGGAGATTGTGAGTTCATTTATCTCAATATTTGCCACAGAGTAGATCCTCAATACATATTTGTGGAAGAAACGCATGCATGAGTGAATGAAACACTGTCAATTTGCTAGGACAAAAATCTTAGTCTCCCTCCTTAATAATTTGACAACTCTGAAGACTTGAGGAGGTGCTGTGACATTGACCAGCAGCCCCAAATTAAGTTAATGATAAACAAAGGCAAATCTTGACAGAGAGGGACACCTGCGAATGGAGAGCAGCAAAACGCAGGAGCTTGAAAAAACATTTCTCCAAGAAAGTGACACATTGAAGGCGACTTAAAAAAAAGAAAGGCATTGATGACCTTATGGAATTGCTTTATTGTCCCTCTGAAGAAAAATCAATGAGAATTTTAGAGTGAAAAGAGAGGAATCCTGAGTGTCTCAGCACACATTGTCTGCCAGGTGTAACGACAGCTTGGCCTCAGGGGAGGCTTTCGCAGTGACAGGAGAAAGGTGGCTTCACGGTGCAAGTGGCAGGCCAGCTGGGGAGCAGTCCTGATGGACTGATTGGCAGGTTTTTCAGAACAGGAAACTGACTTAGAAAAAATGTATGCTTAGATGTTGTGGGGAAAGGAAAGTGAACCCAGTAAAAGAGATCTTTGATTCAAGAAAGGAAGAAGCACTTGACAATCACATGAAGTTGATGAGAACAAGTAGCAGGGAGACAGGTGTGAGGATAGAAACTAAATCAATGACAGTTATCAGTGAGACGGGAGCAGAGAGGGAGCCCTGGACAATGGACCGCACTTGGGAAGAGGGTGGGGACAGGAAGCCTGGGAGGAAGGGATCCCAGTGGGCAGAAAGGAGAAAGTGACAGGGTCATAGGGTAGCCCCAGGCTGCTGACAAAGAAGGGAGAATGATTCCAATCTGTTGTTCCATTCTCTCCCTCAAGGATACGGTCTTCAAACTGGAAAGGGTAGAACAAAGTGTATGGAAAGGGGACTGCAACCAAATATGGTAAAGGAAGTAGTGAGAATAGGCCCAGATACGCATCTTCTGGAGATTAAAGCACAAGAACCATATGAAGTTGTGGTCAACAGTCTGAGAAACTGTACTGAAAATTGGTACGGTAGATTGGAGGGGAGTTGTTTTAGTCTGTATGGGCTGTTGTAATAAAATACCATAGACTAGGGGCTTCTAGACAGAAAATATGTATTTCTGACAGTCCTGGAGGCTGGGAAGCCAAGATTAAGGAGCTGGCAGAATTTGGTGTCTGACAAGGAACTGCTTCCTACTTCATACGTGGATGTCTTCCCCCTATGTCCTCACATGGCGGAAGGGGCGATGGAACTCTCTGGGGTCTCCTCTATGAGGGCACTATTCCCATTCATGAGGACCCCACCCTCGTGACACAGTCACCTCCCAAAAACTCACCTCCAAATACCCTCACACTGGAGATTAGGATTTAGCATAAAATTTTGGGGGGACAAAAACATTCAGTTATAGTGTGAGTTAATATAATTTTCAGCAGAGCCACCACGGGCTCATATGAAGCCTTTGTGTGACATGGCAAAAATCACCTCTTTCCTTCTTCTTTTTTTTTTTTATGTGTATTGATTTATTTGAAAGAGAGAGAGGAGTGCAAGTGCTCAGTGCAGAACCTGACATTGGGCTTGATCTCACAACTGTGAGGTCATGACCTGAGCCAGAATCAAGAGTCGGATGCTTAACCAACTGAGCTCTCTAGATGCCCCCAAAGGCACCTTTTACTCAACGTACTTTGCTTCCATCTGTTGAAAAAGATAATAATGTAATTTTTAGAGAATAGGACACATCATGACCTTCTACCATATGAGAAATAAGCCCACTGACCCAATCAAAGGAGGGACATGGAGACTCAGCACAATGAAGCGAGGATTTAATCAATGTTCTTGCAAAAGTGGGTGTCTGATGGACAGGTACAGTTGGGTGCTTACAGCAGGCAATTTATCTCCTAGTGGATAGGATTCCTCATTGGCTGAGAACTACAGAGGTTACAGCCTTACCCTGAAATCGCTTATCCCATGTAAAGCAATAAGTAGTCTGATTGGACCAAATGTACATTCCTTGAGGTGACGCAGAGACTTCAGTTTTTTGGCACATGCTCGTTGCAAAGCCGGTGAAAAATACACCTATGAAATGGTGACAGGAAGAAGAACTAGGAAGGGATTGGCACTCCATTGGTGGAGGGGGGTTTGCACATATTTCCAACAGGTTGTAAACCTATTTAAATGTACAATACCTACAGGTATGTGGTCTTTCTGTATATATGTCACTCTTAAGTAATATATTGCCTGCACAGTCTCTGATCCTCAGGACAGGAAAAGAGTGGATTACAGAAATTATAGAACAGGAGCATGATGTGACCCTTGGAAAAACTGAAGAGCACTCAACTGTCCCACTTGGGAACAATTAGAAAATAATGTGGCGGTCAATATACCTCATCAAGAATTCAGATTAATGGAGAAAAGTTAATTTGGAGGGAGGTGTCCAGGGCAGGTGACAGTGCTCTGCCCTCAGTTCTGCCTTATTTAGCAATTTCTGGATGGCATGTGCTTCAAATTTTCGGATGTGACATTAAAAGGAGTTAGAAATATAGAAATGCTGGGTAATGGAATTGGGATGTACAAAATGTTGACAGAACAAAAAATGATAGACTAATCTGTTAAAATTATATTTAATTGTGAGAACTTGTAGATGCCAAACCTTCAGTGTGAAACAATGTCACAAGAATAGGATGGGGAAAAGACGCGTTTGGAGGGAAGCGTGTGTGGAAGAGAATTTCTGTTGCCAAGAGTCTCAACATAAATAAACGGTGAAAAGCGATCCCTGTAAGAGTTTTTGGGGTCTGAAGCCACATCAGTAGAGGTACAATTATTAGAATGGCAGAGATGAGGGTCTTTTCCTACTTGGTGAAATCCCAGACCATTAATTTACATGTAGTTCTGTGTTCTCCACGTGAAGATAGATATAACGAAACTGGAATGCATTCAAGTGTTTGTCTAGGAAAGGGAGAAAATTTGAAATTACAGTAGCGTCCCCCTTCTCTGTGGTTTTGCTTTTCCATAGTTTCAATGACCCTGTCAGCTGCCATCGGGGAGCGGATACTCCTCCTTCTGTCGAATCATCAGAGCGTCAGTAGCAGCCTCGTGTCACATGACATCACAACTCCTGCCCCACCCACCTCGTTTGTCTCATCATGGGGGCATCTTGCCGTCTCATATCATCTAAGAAGAAGGGTGAGTACGGCACAATATGATATTTTGAGAGAGACATATTACGTAACGTTTATCACAGTATATTGTTACTTTTTTATTTTGTACACTCTTATTTTATTATTAGTTATTGTTGTGCCTAGTTTGCACACTCAGCTTCATCGCAGGTATGTATCTATAGGAAAAACCTAGTGTATGTAGGGTGGAGTACCGTCTGCAGTTTCAGGCATCCACGGGGGGTCTTGGAACATGGCCTCCATAGGTAAGAGGAGACTTCTGTTGTTTGTCTAGTAGTCTAAGGAATTGGACACATTAACTTGTGTGACAGGAAAAATTATGAGAGAAAAAAATGACCTATAGTTTTCCCATTGAATGGTTGTGGTTGAACACCACTTTGTCTGTTGAAATCAAAGCCATCCCTGGGATACTAACCTTCAGCATTCTGGGATTCTAAGAGAAAGGTTGTGACCGATTACAGGGCAGCCAAGGGGAAGGCGTGTTGGATGGGGATCAGTGGGGTGGGAGATCCTCCCTTCACCATATCAGCGAGATCTGATGAAATTTACAGGGGCGCCTGGGTGGCTCAGCCGGTTAAGTGTCAGGCTTCGGCTCAGGTCATGATCTCACGGTTGGTGGGTTCAAGCCCTGCATCGGGCTCTGTGCTGACAGCTAGCTCAGAGCCTGGAGCCTGCTAAGGATTCTGTGTCTCCCTCTCTCTCTGACCCTCGCCTGCTTGCACTGTGTCTCTCTGTCTCTCAAAAATAAGTAAAAAACATTAAAAAAATTGAAGTTTACATTGCTTATTCTTGATTGTGAAGAATATTTGGTGCTGTGGGCCAAGATGAAATGTGGAGTCCTGCTTCAAGGTGGGCTAGGTCACCTTGGAAAAGAGAATTCTTTGTAGGGAAAGAATGGTTACAAAAGGCCATGCATTGGGAAAAAAGGCCATGCATTGGGAAAATTAGTAGTGGTTGCTTCCTTAAATATTTTTTGATCTATAACAATCCCCCCACCACAGCACCTTTGCCATGCCGTTCATTTGTGGAAGAAATATGGCCATTTCTCCTGCAGAAATTCCTACATCTCAGATTTGGCTAGTTGCTTCTTGTGTGTTGGTGTCCTAATGAGTTGATATTCTGGCACTCTCCAAAGGTGACCAATGTGTATTATTACCATTAGTTTTTTATTTATTTTTAATACAGAGAGAGACAGAGCATGAAAGGGGGAGGGTCAGAGAGAGAGGGAGATACAGAATCGGAAGCAGACTCCAGGCTCTGAGCTAGGTGTCAGCACAGAGCCCGACGCGGGGCTCGAACCCATGAACCGTGAGATCTGACCTGAGCCGAAGCCGGAGGCTTAACCGACTGAGCCACCGAGGCGCCCCTACCATTAGTTTTTAATGATCACAGAACCAGGGCATACCCTCAGATGGTTTTCTTCTTTCTTTAATTCTTGGCAGACATTCCTCACCAGGTTGCCATTGTTTACTCCTCCATGAAGCAGTTGCAGGCGAGACCGCCGATGGTGGGAGCTATCTATCCGGGTGGCTAAGTGGCCTGGCCTTGGACTCTGGTAGATCTAGGTTCAGTTCCTGGGTTTACCACTTAGCAGGAGCATGAACTGCATCACCATACTCCTCTGAGCCTCAATTTCTCCCCTGTAAAAAGCATGAAAAAATAATATTCACTTCAAGTCTTGTGTGATATGAGATAATATGTATAAGGCACTTATCACAGGGCCTAGTTTGGGTTAGAAAAATGGAGACTATTTTTTAAAATTTATTTTTGAGAAAGAAAGAGACCCCGTGAGCAGGGAAGAGTCAGAGAGAGAGAGGGAGACACAGACTCCAACGAGAAGCCCCAGGCTCTGAGCTAGCTGTCAGCACAGAGCCTGACACGGGGCTCAAACCCATGAACCTTGAGATCATGACCAGAACCAAAGTCAGACGCGTAACCGACTGAGCCACCCAGGCGTCCCAAATGGGGACTGTTATTATGAGAAGCCTCTTAAAACAGACTTTCACCTCACTGATCCATGCAGACACACAGGAGCCCCTGCCAAATGTCAGTCCTTCCTCCCTGCCAGTCCCACGCTGGTTTGGCTTGCTCAGTCCTGCACCAGAATTCAGTTGTAGCTGTTTTCATCAGCAGATCAAGACAGCCAGGTCCTTTGCACCTGTCCTGAAGAGAACCCCCCTCCCTTACTGTGCTCATCAATAATATATAAGACAAAGTTATTTGTCTTTAAACATGTAAGTTTTGGTGGACTTTATGCATGAAAATAAAAAATTATTTCTTGCAGTTGTGACACATTTGCCTTTCCCGACTCTCCCTCCATCCTTTATGCTGCTCTGTGTTGGGAGGCTGACCCTATGCACTACATCAGAGGGCTTTCTTGCCCTCCGGCTTCTGGTTGGGTTTGGCCAATGGGACGCACAGGCTGGGGATGTGATTTTATTCCTGTCACTCCCTCCCTGCCAGGTCACTGTGGCTTGGCTCTATCTCCCAAATGCAGGCTACCGCTCCTCTCTGGCAGCTCTCTCAACTTGCTCTCTCTAGTTTCTGTTGTGTACTCACTCTCCATCAGGCCTGGGGAGAGTTACAGTGTGTCTAAGTGTGTGAGCACATAGAAGACTAGAAGTTCCTGCAAATTCTATATAGGATTGTAGTTGACTTTAACTTAATTCATGATTTTATGTTCCCAAATTAAAACATTAAAAAGGTGGAATTTGTAAGAATAAAATTAACACATTTCATTACTTTTGTGTCATTTAAATGAGCTTCCTACTTGATGTCATGAATGTCAGTTATAGCAATACCAAAGGAGTGACTTTGGGCAGATGATCTTTTCTATTCATATATTGATATTATGTCTATAATTTGCTTTAAATCACTTCAGCATGGATGTGTGTGTGTGTCTGTGTGTGTGTGTGTTGCGGGGGTGGAGAGAGAGAGGGGGAGGGAAAATCTGAGCTACTTTCTAAGAATTGTCAGTTGTCCTCATCAGCGACTCATTCTCCAGGGGTGATAAGCTAGCATTTCTTCTGAAAGTGCATATCCCACAGGCGGCTGCTATAGCGTTTAAGTTTGTCTATATCTGAATCACCACCAGAGACTTTATTAATTAACATAATGAATGTCAGAAATGGGTTTTCATGGATGAACTTTATGTCTTGTCAATCTGCATAACAGATGTTAGAAATACGCTTTTCTTAGTAAAATTAAATGTTCTCTAGGGGCACCTGGGTGGCTCTGTTGGTTAAGTGTTTGACTTCAGTTCAGGTTATGATCTTGTAGTTCATGAGTTTGAGCCCCACATTGGACT
The DNA here is from genome assembly GCF_006229205.1 of Suricata suricatta. NCBI lineage: Eukaryota > Metazoa > Chordata > Mammalia > Carnivora > Herpestidae > Suricata > Suricata suricatta. The sequence continues at coordinate 22,811,156 of NC_043712.1, read as the reverse complement.
CTGTGTGGATAGCTCAGAGCCTGGGGCCCACTTCAGATTCTGTGTCTCTCTCTCTCTCTGGCCCTCTCCCACTCATGTTCTATCTCTCAAAAATAAATAAACATTAAAACATTTTTTAAATGAATGTTCTCCAGATATGGCGATTGGCTGTAATATTTTAGAGATAATTGCTATCCTAGCAAGTCCGATAGCCTGTTCTTTTGGGAATGGCCCTTGAGGTTTGGTTCTTAAGTGGTCCTGTGTTGAACCAGAGTGGGATGATCCTGTGGACAATAAGGATGGCAGAATCCTGTCTCTGGAATATTGTGGTATCTGCTTCTGGTTAAGGTTCCTTGCCAGGTGGGGTCAGAGTACTTATAAGCCAAAAGGGTTTGTATGATGTTCTATGCCTGCTTACTAATAAAGGTTTGTTTAATCAATATCGGTGCATGTGGCAGAATTTAGTCTGAGACTTGCTTTCATAAAAACCCAGGACAGTAGCTGATTCCTGCTCCCTGAGCTTTCTGGTTTGGACTAGACAATGAACTAGAGATCTTGATGACCAACACAGCTTAAGTCCATTTACACCATAGAGCATTTGCACTCTTAAGGCTCAGATGTTCTCTACCACCGTATTGGAAAACTATAATGCCAAAGAGCTACTTGAGGATCGAATCAGTTGAAAATAAAATAACTAAAGGGTATGCAGCAGAATGAGAGAGTCACTAAAAGCCAGAAAGTTTGTTTATTGTTGTCCACTGTACCCTGTGCCTTTGTAGAGTTCCCAGCACTCACCTGCTCCTAAGATTAGGGTGCTGCAGGTAGGGAAGAGATCAGAGTCCCTGGTAGGCAGGAGATTCGCAGAAGGTGGTCACGACTGGAGGAGAATGGAGGACCGTCCCAGGTCAGAGGAGGAGAAGAGTGGTTATGAAAGTAATTTCAGGACTGAAAAACAAACAGGTTCCCTTCCAAATGTCCTTGGATATCTCCAAGAAACAGTACATAGACATAAATTCCCCAAGACCTCAGTGCCTCCTGAGGTTAAGAAATAAAGCATCAGTAATGTGGGCATGTCACATGTGAAATCCTAAGCTCATTTGCTTAGGATTTCTGAGTCATCTACAGCGTCTACCCTTGTCAAAGGCATCATTTACGACATCACATAAAGCAATATTATTTATTAAGATTCTTAAAACTATTGAGGCAGCTGAATAATATTGCCTGTATAAGTAAATGAGGCCAATTCTTTCAGTATCTGATGATACATCTTATGGGCTAGCCTAATCTGATAAACCTTTTAGATGCAATTTTATTCTAAGAGGCATCAGGTGACCAGCTTATTGAATAAGCAGGACTTTACTTTTTCTCCGAACCTTTCTGTTGACTTGTCTTTCTCTGTCCTAGGTGAAACTTTGGGTAATTCACACAGCTTTTCCAATAACTTTCAGGTCTTAACACATTGTCTAATTTTCCAGGCATTAGTTAAGTCCAGTCCTGTTGAATAGCAAACTTCAATCTTTCATCCAGTTTTTTAAAAATATTTTTAATGTTTTATTTATTTTTGAGAGAGAGAGAGAGAGACAGCATGAGCAGGGGAGGGTCAGAGAGAGAGAGAGATGGAGACACAGACTATAAAGACAGGCTCCAGACTCTGAGCTAACTGTCAGCACAGAGCCTGACACGGGGCTTGAACCCACAAACTGTGAGATCATGACGTGAGCTGAAACTGGATGCTCAACCGACTGAGCCACCCAGGTGCCCCCTTTCATCCAGTTTAAAGCCTCTCCTCCCCTATTGCGTGGACTCCTGTCAGGCAGGAGGCTAGCAGTGGGGGGACAGGAGCTGTGGTGGATTCTTCACTGTTCCTCACCCTTGTGCTATCTGTCCTCTACTCTGTTGCTCTGGCTTCTCCAGGGGTAGGGCCCGAAAGGGAGGGAGGGAAGAGGCAGAAAATGCCTGCTTTGACTGCTGTAGTTTTAGTCCACATGGGTGCCCTTGGGTGGGGCCAGCATCTACACAGGCGTGTTCTTGGGTTCCTCAATGATCTCCTTCCTGAGGCCCTCCTACTTCAGTTCCTTGATATGGCACTTTCCTTGGAAAGTCCCTGACTCTCAGTGGCTCCCTCTACACCCTTTCTGGTGGGATTGTCCCTCCAGATAACTTATCCCTTGTCCTTCCAGAAGACTGAGGCTTCTTTCCTTCTGAGGGATCCATATCTAATATATGGGAAACACATATGCATCTCTGACCCCTGCACACTTTTCAAGCGCAAGCCAATATTAGTGCAGCCTTCTTTATCCCAGTGGTCCCTCCAGCCAGCCAGCCTTTCACATGTTGACAATGTCAGATATGGGGCAGCTCCAGACTCTAAGACTCCACACTGTGGCTCTGGTCTCTATCGCTCGGCTATATGTATCAAGCTCTCAGAGACCTGAAAGTAGCTTCAGGTCAGTAGCCTTATGTGGCGTAAGGTGAAAACCACTTCCCCCTTCCTTCCTACTTCCCATTTGGAAGGGAGGAGAAATACCACAGCACATCAAGTCTTTCTCTAAAAACAACAACAAAAAGCTGCCCCTTCCTGACTTCTGTGACAAACCCTCAAGCCTGTGCCAAGGTGAAGAGGGAAGGACTGAAGACCCCCTCACGGTTCCTAGCACATCCTATGAGAGGGAGCTTGTCCCAACACCCTCTAACTCAAACTGCGCATGCCCAGAGGCCATTCTGTTCAACAGGACACTTTGCAGAGGAATCAGGATAATTAGGTGGGTGGGTAATGCCTGCTCTTAAAAACTATGGGGCCAACATTATCACATTGCCTATGTGTCTCTGTGAAGAATTTAGAAATGTAAACGCATCAAATACTCAGGGTTACTTATCTTTTGGGAAGTCTCTAGAGATCTTCATTTTGCATGGGCTGCTCAATGGTTTCTGTCAATATTGTGGGCAAAGTTGGAGTTACACCAGCCATCTCAGATTTTCCTTCTCTTTGAGACCCATATCAGGCCAGAACAGGCAGTTCACTGAAAAGTCTTAATGGAACTATGATCTAATTCCACGGCTTTCATCGAAGGCCAACCATATATAATTTTTTTATAGCTATACTAGAAATATCAGGAAAAAAGCAAGTCTAATGAAAAATAACTAACTACCTTTAATCTTCCTATAAAACATCAAGATTGTGAGATAAAGCTAGACATTCCAGGGAAAAAAGAAAGGCAGAGTCCAAAAACATCCACATTGCCTTACAATGCCCATGACAAGAGACTACACCCCAGGGAGTCGGTGCAGGTGATTGCTCTTGTCTCATTTGGGGACAAATCCTATTGCAAATAGATAGCAAAAAAAAAAAACTTTCTAGAAGTTGTAATATTTGCATCTGGGCCAGAATGGAAGAAGAAACAATTGGGAATACTGAGTATAAAGGGCAAGATCAAGAAGAACAATGTTAGCAGCCATAGAAAGTAGCCTTTGACCAAAACATCTTCCTCCCCCAGCCTCCCTCAAAATCCTTGCCGCCTAGAGCGAGGTTTCTTACCCGTTAGTCATTATGGCCCAGCAAGGAGCTTTTTAAGACCTTTTTTACCCCTAATTTCCTCCTTCCATGAAAATGTAGTATCTGTTTAATTTAATTTAATTTAATACTTGTTTAGGTACTTACTGTATATATACCTTTGTTTTATACATGAAAAGGGTAAGATTTTTTCACCCCCTATATTAATATCTGAGGAGCCCTGTAACAAAATATATACTTGGTGAATTAAAACAAGACAAATTTATTGTCTTATGAATCTGGAGACCAGAAGCCCCAAATCAAAGTGTTTTTAGGGCTGTGCTCCTCAGGAAGGTTCTAGAAGAGAACTCTTCCCTGGTGCTTCTAGCTCCAGTGGCCCCAACCATTCCTTGGCTTGTGGGTGCATAACTCCAGTGACTGTCTTCACATGGCCTTCTTCTCTCTGGGTTTCTGTCTGTCCTTTTCTGCCTCCTATAAGGACAGTCTCACTGGAGAGTGAGCCCATCCAGCATGATCATGCCTTATGCTAATTTTATCTGCAAAGACCCTATTTCCAGACATGGACATATTCTGAAGTTCCAGGTGGGACATGAATTTGGAGGGCACTATTCAACCCGGTAGAGATCCCAAGAACCAGTTTTTGCCCCTGTGGGGATGATGTCCTTATTGAGAATGCAGAGAATAAACGATATTCAAAGCACTCCAGAACCTAAATCCAGCTTACATGAAGTGAGTATCAACTCTCTGAAGAGCTCTAACAAATCCTCAGTTGGAGACTTCTGTAGCTTCCCACTGAGGGACGTTATGCTCCCCGAGGGAGGGTCACTATCAGCCCATCTGCCTTCCTGCCTTCCTGCACCCCTCATCCAACTGTCAAAAGCATTCTTTGACCTCTTTCATCCTCAACTGCATCCTAGGTAAAGTAGAGAGATTAAGGATATCTGCTTTTAGAGTTAATTTTGGAATTGATTGAGTTCATGCATGAAGAGGGGTTAGCCCAGTGTCTACTCATCAATAAATGATGAGTAGTTGTTTTTACTATTACTCTTTCCCCCTCATTATGTCTTTCCTGAGAAATGGGGCTCTCTGTTTTTTCCCCTGCCAGTTTCATGATCTGATTTCTCTCTCTAGCAGTGAGTTTTGAGGCTTCTCTTTTGACTCTCTCCCATGATCCCCATTTAATAACAGCTGATCTGACCTTTACAAGCTTTAGCTTTACTTCCCATCAGGAAATTATGAAAATGCCTGCCCTTGGCCCACAGAGCTTGCCTTCACATAAGCTGGGAGCCCTGCAGAAGGGAGGGCCAGCCCATCAAGGAGGGGAGCCAACCCTGTCACGAAAAAACTGGATGCATTATCTTGTGACATTCCCTTGAGAGGCCTCTGAATGACTCCTCTCTTGGAAAGTGAAGTAACCTATACATTGCCTTTTCCGTGAAAATATTTTACTCTGCCATATGCTTACAAATAATCTGCTTTCAGCGCAATTTTCTTAGCAACAGTATTCCTAATGTTGGGCTTTTTATATTTGTCTTTATCCTGTGGATAAAACTCTGTGGCAGAAATAAAGGTGGAATAGGTAGGTGCCCTTGACTCCATCGGCCTCAGAGGAACTTCTGTCTAGTGGTCCCTCTCACATGACAGGAAGCTGTCTTGTGGTTTTGATTTTATCTCTGATAAGCAAGTTGAGATTTGTCTTCACAGCCCCATCTTGTCCCCTTAAGTTGCACCAAGAGCTCTTGGTCCTATGGTATTGTGTTTAGTATCACTTACCGTTATTTGTTCTACATACTCTTTCGCAGAGCTAAGCATTAGTAGGGGTTCAAATGCTGTTTGGGGACTACCATTTAAAGGACATGCTGATTATTCTTTCCTCCAGAGAATCTGGCATATGCCCTTGAGTCACATTGGATCTAAGAGACCCAGGAAGATGGACCGCACTGTTCTGGTGGCATGCACTTTGCTTTACTGAAATGCTTCTTGATTTGATGTTTTCAGGCCATGTTAGCATTCCGATGGACTGAACCCTAGGAGGCTTCTTATTCTGTCTATAGAAAAGCGATGCTGAAGGTGTCATCCTTCCTTCCAGTGTCCTCTTGGGAAAATTCTTATTTTCACTATCAAAGAGATCAGTACTTCTCTTGAATATTGGGTCTGTTTGGCCTCATGGATGTTGGAATTGTATATATGATGATGTTTCTTTTCTTGTGTTGAAAGCAAGGGTTCCGTATAGCCAGGCTGAGGGCCCTTCCTCTCCCAAGCTCTTTTCTTGTATTATTCTTACTTCTGCACCATTTAAATTTTGTGCTATTTTGTTGTTGTAGTCATCCTTGTAAGCTCCCTTATATCCTTGCCCGAAATAAAGTAGGAAGCACATTTTTAACCAAACATATATTTATCCAGAGAGGAATTAAACTAATTCCGTATGATCCAAATGGACAATATAAGGATTCTTACCTCCTTCCCTCCCTCCCTCACCCTCCCTCCCTCCCTTCTTCCCTTCCTCCTTCCCTTTCTCCCACCCTTCTTTCCTTCCTTCCTTCCTTCTTGCCTTCCTTCCTTCCAACATATGTCAACTGCCGGAAACTGACCCAGGAGACTTCTAGAGGAGGTAGCTTTAAGCTATTTAAGGAAGGACTTTATAATGCTCAGACCTGCCCAAGGATAAGCAATTACCGCTTGTACCAGAACTTCATAATTTACACAGCACTTCTGCACACATATGATTTTGTTTTACTTTCACATCAATGATCACTCACAGGTATTATTTATTATCTTCATTGATCAAGAATCTGAGCTTTAACAAGAATCTTAGCCAAGACAACTCAGCCGCTAAATGTGGGAGGCAGGGATGACCTTCGGGTCTGTTTGCCCTTTCTGTGACCTGACCCCCCCCACCTCTCCCTTCTCTACTCCCTGTGTGGGGGGCGTACCTATCATTCCGAATGTGCTTCATTTCTCTCTGACATCGGTTTTACCCAAAGTGTAAATAACATTTCACGTAATGCTGTTTCTATTTTTACTTTCTATGATTTAAAAGACAACAGAAATATGCGAAAAATATTTCTGCTTTCATGCTTCAGAAGTTTGACTTCGGGAGACAGAGTCTTCCAAGCAGGGCTGTGTGAATGCTGGTTGGAAAAGAGGTAGGTCGGTGTGCCCGTCACTCAACACTCCATCAGATTCAGCTCCTAGTATTTGAGTCACCACACACCACCACCTCAACGTGGGAGGTGAGCTCTAGCTTGTGTGTGTGTATTGTGTGTTATCTTAGGGAGAGCAGACACACATGATCCGGAACAAAGTAAGTGCTTGTCACGGCAGGCCCCACCAACAAACAGTAAGCACTTCTTTCTCCAACCAGTATAAACTTGGAGAGCATTATTATTTGTGTGTGTGTGTGTGTGTGTGTGTGTGTGTGTGTGTGTGTGTGTGTGTGTAAGACTCTTTACCGTGTCTCTGTGTAGCATGAAAGATAAAATTTTCTAAGATATTAATTTGTTGAAAGAAGGAATATTGGGTCATCCCTTGTCATCCTTCCTTAAACTCATTTTATCTTGCTGAAGTTCCTCAAATCTTATGGCTTATAGATGGTCCTCTTCATTAGCTCCTAGAAAGATGTGATTCTCCCCCCCCCTTTTTATGGTTCTATGGTTGTTTCAGTGGGGCCGTTGAATGTAAGCCCATGTGTGTCCTGTAGCAAGCAGGGGAAGTCAGGTTGTGCTGTGGTAACAATATACCTCAATAAAAGAAACCTCTGTTGCTTGCCTCCATTTACTGCGGGTGAGCTGGGGGCTCTGTTCCTCATCACCGTTACTCCGGAGCCCAGGCTGATGGAGCGGCCACCACCTAAGTGGGGCTGGCCGCTCTAGCAGAGAGAAGTGTCATAATGTATGCACCGGATCCTAAAACTTCAGCCTTTCCAAGCAGGCCACTTGGCCACACCTTACTTCAAGGGGCACCGAATTGCAAACCCACCATGTGCCTGGGCCTGTGTGGAGAACCCAGAAAAGGTTGGTTTTTTTTTTCCCCCATGCAAAGCCTAAAATATTTATTGTCTGGCTCCTTACAGGAAAAAGTATCCTTATACCTGATCTAGAGACTAAAATATGCGTCTTTGACATGTAGTCTCACTTAAATTGCCATTTTCCAAACAGTGCAAAATCTAGCAACAGTTTAAATCCACTTCCTCCTCCTGCTCTTTGGACCATTTTTGTCACATATTCACTTCCTTTTTTTATTTTTTTGAACAGAATTTAGAGATTTACATATAGCACCCAGTGCTCATCCCAACCAGTGTCCTCCTTAATGCCTCTCACCCCTTCAGCCCTTCTCCCCGCCTCATACCCCGCTGGCAACCCTCAGTTTATTCTCTGTATTTAGGAGTCTCTCATGGTTTGTCTCCCTCTCCGTTTTTATGTTATTTTTGCTTCCCTTCCCTTATGTTCATCTGTTTAATATCTTAAACTCCACATATGAGCAAAATCATATATTTGTTTTAACATAATACACTCTAGTTCCATCCATGTTGTTGCCAATGGCAAGATTTCATTCTTTTTTGTCACTGAGTAGTAGTCCATTGTATATATAAACCACATCTTCCTTATCCATTCATCAGTTGATGGATATTTCAGCTCTTCCCATAATTTGAGAACCCAAAATAGTTGGTGCAGTGAGTTAGATTCTTGTTCTATACTTTAATCTCATCTGGAAACATCACCATTTATATTTTAGGCAAAACCAGGTAAAATTTTATGAAGGTTTTGAACCCGGAACTTTTGGATAGGCCACTTACCCTTCTTCTGAGTCCAGTTCCTTTATCTTAATATTGTAGTCATAGCCTCTGAGAGGGCTACCTTTGTAGGATTGTTGCTGAGTTTATCAGTGAGATACTGTGTGGGAAAACATTCTAAAATGTAAAAAAAGCTTTATAGATAAAGATTTTTCATATTATTACCATATGCTTCTTTTGGGTAGAGTAATAATTCTTTTTTAATGTTTATTTTTTTGGGAGGGGTGAAGAGCCTGTGCATGACTGGGGGAGGGGCAGAGAGAGAAAGAGCAAACGAGTGACTGAGAGAGAGAGAGGGAGAGAGAGCGAGCATCTCAAGCAGGCTCCACACTGTCAGCATAGAAACTAATTTAGGACTCAATCCCATGACTGTGAGATCATGACCTGAGCCAAAATCAAGAGTCAGATGCTTAACCAACTGAGCCACCCAAGTGCCTTATGGCACTTATGCCTTATGCCTAAGGACTTTCTTCCTATAAGGGAAGAGGGTAGGGAGGAACAAAGAAAATAAACAGCACAGACACCCATGTCTGATCACTTCACTTTCTGAGGAGGAGATGAAAAATCTCAGGGGGCAGCCATGTTTCTACATTTGCATTGGTTGCTGCCTTCCCTGCCATCCTCCTGTTTTCATGGCTTAAAAAAAGAAAATCCCTGCCCCTGTGAGAGGGTGACACGAATTCAAGAGCTTGCTGAGCCATTAGCCAGCTCACCCTCAACGACAATCTGATGGATTCCACTATTTTTTTCCAGGTTATATAAGCCAATGGCCATGAACTCTTAACTTCAGGTAGGCAGAATACATCCAAGAAAAAGTCAGTAAAGATGTATTGGTGAGGCATTTGGTCTTAAAGAATAAAATTTGCAGTTGTTCTTAGTAATGTAGAGTAGGGCTACAGAGTTAATACCTTGGCAAAGGTTCTATTCTTTTGCTTAGTTCCAGTCATTAGGAACTGTATAGACTGGAATGATCCTAAATCATTCTCAATATTTGTAGCGAAGTCCCAGCTGGTCATTTTCTGTCATTGTGCCTGCTGAAAATGAAAAAAAAAAAAAAAAGAAATTGCAGCTGACCATAACACAAAGACTACTGTATTCTTAGAGATTTGTTGATTTGATTTTAAAATCCCAGAAGCTAGCACTGCATGTTAAAATGGCACATTGCTTGACATGGAGTTTAAATTCATCTTAGATCCAATTCCTCACCCCCACACCAGTTTCTTATTGATGTGTCCTCAAAGCTTTCTTTCTTTTTTTAAATTTTTTAAAATGTTTTTTATTTATTTTTGAGAGACAGAGACAGTGCAAGCAGAGGAGAGTCAGAGAGAGAGAGAGAGAGAGAGAGAGAGAGAGAGAGAGAGAGAGGGAGATACAGAATCTGAAGACAGGCTCCAGGCTCTGAGCTAGCTGTCAGCTAGCTGTCAGCACAGAGCCTAATGTGGGGCCTGAACCCACAAACCATGAGATCATGACCTGAGCCAAAGCCGGACGCTTAACCAACTGAGCCACCCAGGCGCCCCACTCAAAGCTTTCTTAAGAGCAGAATGCTCTTCTCCCATTCCCCCCACCACAAACCATTTTCTTTCAGTTTGTCACTTTCCATGATGATCAAATTATGTAGTGACTATACTTGAATAATATCTGTTTTCAAAATTCTCCTAACTATGGTGGCATTTATGGCGGATACTGTCAATCTTTTGCTACCAGTAGGTTCCTAATTCCACCATTATGCTTGGCAGATAGCAGGTGTTTAATGAATAGTGAATGAATCTTATGTAATATCCCTGCTTAAACATTTTCAAGTATTTCTGTGGCATTTGATTTCCTCCTGACTTATGTATTTAATAAAGAATCATTCCATATAGTTGGGGACTAAGGGATTCAAAGAATATCCTTGGGTTTGTGACCCAAGGTTTCTTTGTTACCTCTAAATACTTGTAGTATCTACTAAGATCAGAAAGGCCACCCCACTTTTTTCCCCTCATAGCTCTCACTTGAACTTTCTGTGGTTTCCTATTTGGTCTCCTTGCCTCCTGACTCTCTCTTATTTTAATCATTCATTACCTTCATATCCTAAGTTCAGGACCAGCTGCATGATTTGAAAGTCACAAGGCAAGACGAAAATGCATGGGCATGTATTCAAAATCACTCAAGCTTTCAGCATAACAGCAGTGAGTTACACAAAACTTGAGACCCTTCTATTCTTGGGGCCATATATGACTGTAGTTTGCATAGCCATGAAGCTGATCCTGCCTGAATTCAATTCTTTTAAAGTACACTTCTGGTCATGGTAAGTCCTCACTCAAAAACTTTCAACAGCTCCACGTTGTTTAGGGTTGTAATTTTAAGGACCTCATAGTCTACCTTGCAGTTGGTGACAGGTGAAGATAATCTTCTGGACCCCTGAAATTTTGTAATGGGGGTGTACAAATTTGACGAAGAGAAGCCCTGGGCGACCCAGGCCTTATACTCCATTGATCAGTCTAGCAAGACCCGAGGAGCAAAAAGAGAAGAAACAATTTTGTTGTCCAAGTGTTTCAGGGGAGAGCTTCATGCAGGTGTGACCTGGAGAGACAGCAAAGAAAGGCAACTGATGCCTTTAGTCACTGCATATTATGAAGTCTTAGAGAATATTTTTGATATGCCAACCACAAATATGGTTACCATCTAGCTGAATCAATCCATCACTATATTTAAAAAAAGCTGATGCAGTTGAAAAGTAACTTAACATCCTCCCACAAAAACAGCCGTGTGTGTGTGTGTGTGTGTGTGTGTGCGTGCGCGTGCGCATGTGCATGTGTATGTGCGTTGATGTAGATATCATTTTAAAAATTCTGGCTTCAAGCAAATGAAGGCTTAATTCATATGGCAGCCTCACTGCAGACAGATGACGGTTCCAGCACACGGAATTACTTGTAACTAAAGCCTCTGACTGAAAATGAGGATGTGGCACTCAATTTATCATCCTCTTTTTTGAGATTTAAGGGGCTCTTTAGAAAATAAACCAACACCAGTTGCTATTTTAATAAATCAGTAAGTATCTTCATGGGCTTACTCTTCTCCCATTTGGCTCATCCTGGAGTCCTTCTGTGGTTGCAAAGTTGTCATATATGTGCTGGACACAGCCAGCTTCAAAGGGTATGCCTTATTTCACAGACTCTAGAAAAGGCAGGGGCAGCCGTTGTTCAGAACTGAAAAACCCAGATATTCTTCCCTCAATATCTAAGCTCAGATCAGGGTTGCATTAGTTATCTATTGCTGTGTAATAAGTTACTGCAAATGTAGTGACTTTAAATGACACTCATTTAACTCACAGTTTCTGTGGGTCAAGAATCTGGGTACAGTTTAGCTGATTCCTCTGTTTTAGGGTTCCTTGCAAAGCTGCAATTAAGTTGCCAGCTGGGGCTGTGGTCTCATGTGAAAGCTCACATGGGGAAGGAGACACTTCTAAGCTCATTCAGGTTGTTGGCAAAATTCAGTTCCTGAAGGACTGTTTGACTGAATGCCTCAGATTCCTGAGAGGTGCGGCTAGAGGGTCACATGGGTTTCTTGCCATGTGGACCTCTCCAACATTGCCACTTATTTCATCAAAGTTTGCAAGTTGGAAAAACAACAAGAAACTATGAGCAAGACAGAGATTATAATAATCATATAGGCAACATCCCATCACCTCCACTGTACTCTATTGACCATCCCGTTCTCAAGAGAGAGGGGATTACAGAGGAGTTGTGAATACCCAGAGGCAGAGATCATTGGAAATCATCTTGGAATCAGCCCACCACAAGGCACCTGGTTGAGGGAATCATAGTACTATTCCCTTATAAAGAATGTGCTGCGTGTTCCAGAATTTCAAAATGTTTTTGTAGATAAGTTCAGCAGGCGAATTATATACTTGGAGAAACTCTGGTGTCCCAGTGCCATATTTATGTTTATATTTCAGCTAATTTTCTCATCTTTCCCATAAAACATTATTTTCCATTCTCTCCAAAGAATCTTATTTCTTTCATTCCCTCTTTTATCATAATCTGATGGAGGAAATGTATGGTCAAATTAGAACCTGGAAAAAACTCAGATTGGGCAGAATAGCCTAGAATTAGCTGATGGACAGTATTGTCTCGGCAGGGCAGCCTTCTGACCTTGGCTTTTCTCAGTTTTACTATTTCTCTTTCACACTTGTGATGTCCTGAATCAGACTCCCACACATTTCCCTAGTGGAGTCATTATGACAGAGCATTTTTAGGGAATTCCATGTTTATCCTCTGGAGTCTTAAATCGATTGAATCTGTTCTAACTGGTCTTCCTTGTAGACATTACTAAAAGTTGCAGATGACATTCTGCAACTTACAATTCTGAAATTTATATTTATCATTTTTTATGGCAAATATAAAGCACCTAAAGTCTTTTTCAAGTGGGCAATGATCCCAGCAGTTAGAAAATTGTTGTGGCTATTCTTTTTGGTCACCAAGATGTACTAAACTAATTAATTCAAGCACTCATTCACACAGTAGCATTTACTCATTCAAGAACAGTCATGGCTGCTGGTGTTGAGAGTGACAAGTGCCCTTATTGGTCCTTGCTCTCCCCACTCTTCATGGCATTTCTTCTTAGCTGTATACTGCTTAGCATATACTGCTCTGGCCTTTCTAGAGATAGAAAGTATTTTAACTCTAGGGCCTCCTAGGGTCTTAGCTCACTCAGAACTAATATTTCTTTGGGCAACTCAGTCCATTGAGCATCCAACTCTTGATTTTGGCTGGAGTCATGATCTCACAGTTGTGGGATCAAGCCTTGGATCAGGATTCCTGCTGAATGTGGAGTCTGCTTGAGATTCTCTCTTGCTCTCTTTCAAAATAAATAAACTTTAGAAAATAGAAATATTAAGGTTTTTATTTTTGTGTGTGAGACAGTGTAAGGGGGGAGAGAGAGAGAATGAGAGAATGCAAGCAAGGAAGAGGCAGAGAGAGAGGGAGACAGAGAATCCCAAGTAGATTCTGAGCTGTCAGTGCAGACCTTGACATGGATTTGATCTCACGAATCATAAGATCATGACCTGAGCCAAAATCAAGAGTTGGATGCTCAACTGACTGAACCACCCAGGTACCCTAAGAACTAATATTTCTTATGTCTGAACATAGAGTCAAGAGTCAAGGGCAATTCTTAGGTTGAGTCAAATCCTCAACTTCTTCATTCTCTTCTGGGGACCCAGGTGCTATCTAGACCTGCCTGCACTGGGTTCTCCTTTCATAACCTACTTAGGGGTAGCAGATGGAGAGGAGGAGAGAGGGACAGGAGGAATGGCAGGAATCTGAAGGCTGCAGAAGGTGATTAGAATCTATTAAAAAGATAAGATGGTGAATTTCTGAGCCTGTGAGAAGACCTAAAAGTAGTTCTCAAACAGGTTAGTGTACATTAGAATCACCTGGGGAAAGTTTTCTTGATGCAAAGTATATGTCTCCTTCCCCAGATATTTTTATTGGGGTCAGGGAGGTCTAAATATGGCCTAGAAGTCTTCATTTGCACTTAGCCGTTCTCACAGTTATGATGCCGAAGGTCTACAAAGCACCATTTAGAAACAGTTGGACCTTTGCAAAATAGATGGATCACATGTAAAACTGTAAGAAAAAAAATCCAAGGGATGAATTTACTATTTGTTTTCCTCTTCATTGATTTCATATATATAATCACAAACACAATACAACCTACTTATTATATTTGACCAGAGGGGGAATGATTGTAATGCTTATTAGCTGAGGGAAGCCTAAACACTGAAATTAAACCAACTGGCTGCTTAATTTGATTATTTACCTCCTCCATCTAAGGGGCATTCATTCATTTCCTCTTTTCTTTCATTCAAGAACATTACCACCTATGCTTTATGAATGAAAGTCAGCAGCCTTTCACAGTTAGGCAAATACTGCCAGCTTTGGAAAACCAGACAATGTCTCCTTTATATCTGTCTCTCTAAATCACACCCTGAGTACCCATGGCTGGTGTTCTCTTGTTCTCAAAGTTTTGTAATTACAAAGACTCAAAGGGAGAAGTCTATGATCTGCTAAAGAAAACAGAGCAATGTAGAAGATAATGAGTGCTATAACATAACATCTATCTGTATTTGTAATATTTTTATGATGAAAAGTTTTGGTGATTTTTATGAAATACTATCATGAAATATTTTTTATGACAAAGAGAAGTGGAAGGCAGACTCCATCCTATTAATATTGTTTCTTTCCCTCTTTGAGGGCCTGAAGAAGAGATTGGTGTGGGAAATTGTTAACTTTTACTTTTTCTATCTTTGTAGTATTCTTGTTAACAGTAAACCTACATATATTTTGTATCAAAAAATTAAAAAAAAAAAAGGATATTGCAGTGTGTATTAGGTGCAGGGAAATTCCGGCTTTTGGGTCCCAGGTCCCGGGCATGTTATGATTAGAGGAAGAACACAAGTATTAAGGTCAATGTACTTGAGCTGGTTTCCTGTCTGATGTCTCTGCTCAGTGTCTTGTTAGATCAGATTTACTGAAGATTTGCGATGACCAGTCATCTGTTTTCTTCTTTCCTCAATATGTGTGTGTGACAGAGGGTATCACTGTCACCGAGAGGCCCTGTTGGGTGCTCTGCCAAACACAAAGCACCCCCAAAATGAATGATAAGATAGCAGGATACTGGTAACACTACAAGTGTGCCCTGATTTTGGAACTGAGATTTTTGCTTGCTACTGAAAGTGACCAACTGTTTATTCCTTAAGAACTACCAGCAAAAGAAAGTCCTGGGGCCTGCCCAAGTTTTGAGGCAGGGGGTGGGGTGCCATTTATTTCCTCACTAAATGAATTTTTCCGGTAGGTGGAAGGCCAGGAAGAAAAAGTTGCATACTGATTTCATTCTGCTGGTGGTGCTCAGTCCCCGGCTGGTTATTTTAACTATTATAATTGTAATCCAGTAAAATTCAATTGATATATACTTTAATAAATTCTTGAAAACAGAAAAGGACAAAAATTATATGATTCCACTTACATGAAGTACTTAGAGCAGTCCAGTTCATAGAGACAGCAAATAGAACGTGATTGCCAAGGGCTGGGGGGAGGAGAGACTGGGGGGTTAGTGTCTCATGGATGCACAGCCTTGTGGGGAAGATGGAAAAGTTCTGGAAATGGATGCTTGCACAGCGTTGTGAATGTACTTGATGCCCCAGAACTATACACTTAAAAGGGTTAAGTGGTATATTTTATGGTATGAACATCTTACCACTATATAAAAAATTACTGAAAACACTTGATAGAAAATGCAGAATGCTTCTGGAAACCTCTTCAAGGTTTAGCATTCCTGGATCTTATTACCCTTGCAGTGTGGACTTAATGATTGTAGTCTTGAGGGGAAGGACTTGGGGAGGGGCGGTCCAACTGTCCCACTGTCCCTGGGACTGAGGGGTTTCTTAGGAGATGAGACTTTCAGTGCCCAAACCGGAAAGGCTCAGGAAAACAGGAATAAGTTGGTCACCTTAACAGTAACTGGCAAAGGCACATCTTGAGGAAAGACCAGGGGATGGCAAGATGGCTAACCGCGGAGAACAAGGGGAGGTAGTGTGTGGTTGGTCAGTCTTTGGGAAGTCTGTGGGAAAGCAAGCCCCATCAATGTTTCCTGTACCTGTAGCTGTGGAGATGCATTTTTGTTTTTTGCAATTTCATTTGAAATCCAGATTGCCTTGATTTCTTTTAATTTACCTTTTTGATGATCAGTGAATAATTTAAATAAGGAAATGGTGCAGACTCAGCCGAAGTTGAATTGGACATCCGGACAGAGGGTCCACTGCAGGATGTAATGCAGAATGTAGAGACGGCCTGTTGTGTAAGTGTCCAGGTTAAACGCCTCAGGTCTTCCGGGGAATAAAACAGCCAAAATGGCTTCCTGGGATGAGCCATTTGGCTGTGCAGGGAGAGACTCCCCGGACCGGCCTTTTTGCTGACTGCTAGCTGATCAGCATTGTACTCGAAGTATGAAAATCAAAGTTGGTCTTCCAGAATGACGTGGGTTTTTTTTTTTTTTTTTTTTTTTGCCTTCCCTATTTCTTTCTCATATTTAAGTCCTGTTTGATTGATTTTTTTAGAGGACATCAGCCTATTATTATTTCCCTTTGGGTATAAATAAATAGCATGTGAATAATTATGCTGTATGTCTTTGAGTTATTCTTTTTTTTAAAGTTATCATATTTTTTAATGTTTTATTTATTTTTGATACAGAGAGAGACAGAGCATGAGAGGGGGAGGGGCAGAGAGAGAAGGAGACACAGAACTGGAAGCAGGCTCCAGGCTCTGAACCTGGAGATCTGACCTGAGCTGAAGTTGGAGGCTTAACCGACTGAGCCACCCAGGCGCCCCTTTGAGTTATTCTTTGACCTGTATTCTGGAGGCCCTACAGCGATACAGCGGATGTAGATTAAAGTGAACCTGGTCTGTATCTTGTCTGTACCTGGACCCCCTGGGGTCCTCACTCACATCTTGGCTCCTATAACAAGTGTCATGTGGCACGTGTGTTCTCTGGCTCACACACGCTATATCTGATTCTTTCTTGGTCACACCTGTTTCTGCTTCTGGTTCTTGCTCTGCATGAACAGGGCCAGTGGCACCAACTTTGGTGGCAACCGTGGTGCAGTCTGGGTTTTAATTTTATGGCCTGACTATTAAGTAAATTTCCGTCAAGGAGTAGCTGATGGGGAATCTGCAGTCTGGTTTCCAGGACCTTTGTAGTTTGTTTGCTTGAGGATTCTGACTGTGACTGGCACTAGCGAATGCGGGGTTGGAGAGTTTGGGGTATTTTTCTTTCTGTTTCTGTAGTTTGGTTTGCATCAATTTGGGTTCATTTGACTCCAAAGATCAGAGCCCTTTTCTTTCTTTCTTTCTCTTTTTCTTTCTTTCTTTCTTTCTTTCTTTCTTTCTTTCTTTCTTTCTTTCTTTCTTTCTTTCTTTCTTCCTTCCTTCCTTCCTTCCTTCCTTCCTTCCTTCCTTCCTTCCTTCCTTTCTTTCGTTCTTTCTTTCTTTCCTTCTTTCCTATTTATTTTATTTTATTTTATTTTTATTTTTACTTTACTTCCAAGTTAGATAGCATATAGTACAATAATGACGTCAGGAGTAGAATCCAGTGATTCAACCCCTACATATAACCCCCAGTGCTCATCCCAACAAGTGCGCTCCTTAATGCCCCTTGCCCATTTAGCCCATCCCCTCATCCACAACCCATCCAGCAACCCTCAGCTTGTTCTCTGTATTTAAGAGTCTCTTATGTTTTGTCCCTCAGGTTTTATATTATTTTTGCTCCCCTTCCCTTATGTTCATCTGTTTTGTGTCTTAAATTCCACGGATGAGTGAAGTCATATGATATTTGTCTTTCTCTGACTAATTTCGCTTAGCATAATACCTTCTGGTTCTACCCACGTTGTTGCAAATGGCAAGATTTCATTCTTTTTGATGGCCAAGTAATACTCCAATATATATATATCACATCTTCTTTATCCATTCATCTGTTGATGGACATTTGCAGAGCCCTTTTCCTTCAAAACTCTGGTAATTTTTCATGTGCATTTATTCTGGACCCAATCGTGCCAAAATCTGCAAAGTTAAAATTGCTGCACCCAAATTAAAAGGAAGCTGAATCCCTAGCATTCAATGGCCATATTTCATTTCTTTTAATGGCTGAATAATTCCAGAATTACTTTCTTCAGGACTTATAAAATAAGGCCAAAGAAAGATTTTTAGTATTGTAAAAAAAAAAAAAAGGACTAGATAAGAAGAAGCTATTATGGTACATTTATAAGGAAAATCACAAAATTACACACATTTATCAACACTGACGCTTCCCAGAAGGAACAAATGGTCATCAGTTACAGGTCTTTAGTCATTAATTGATCAGTATCTTAACAAATACTGGCACCTATATTTCCACTTTAAATTCTGCTCCTCTAATTTGCATAAGAATTGATACAAGTTTCCAGCTTGTAAGTGTGAATTAATTTCTTAAAAAAGTATTTTTAGTGTTTATTTTTTGAGAGAAAGAGACAGAGCACAAGTGGCAGAGGGGCAGAGAGAGAGGGAGACACAGAATCTGAAGCAGGCTCCAGGCTCTGAGCTGTTGGCACTAAGTCTGATGTGGGGTTCAAACCCATTAACCAGGAGATCATAGCCTGAGCCGAAGTCAGACACTTAACAACTGAGCCACCCAGGTGCCCCAATATGAATTGATTTCTGAGCAAATAAATAGATATATTCTCTCTGTCTATGGAGAGAGTCAATAAATTGGTAATAAGGGCTCTTAAAATCTAATGGGGCAAGTACCTTTCCAGTTAGCTTTGATAATTTCAAAATATTGTTTTTTAAATTTAAAGTAAGAGAAACTAAAATTTCCAAGTATGATTTAAATAGTCAACTATATATGAAGTTGTTCTTGCTAAAGCTGTAATTAGAAAGGTTTAGCTGTAAGTTTCATTAAGAGCCTTGGTGTCTAGGTTTGAAAATCAAAGAAAAAAATTGGTGTTTTCTCTCTTTTTTTGTTTGTAATTAAGAAATATTTATTTTTGGGGGGTACGAGTGGGGGTGGGGCAGAGAGAGGGAGACAGAGGATCCAAAGCAGGCTCCATGCTGACAGCTAAGAGCCCAGTGTGGGACTCGAACTCAGAAATTGTGAGATCACTTGCTGAGCCAAAGTCGGATGCTTAACAGACTGAGCCACCCAGGCACCCCTTGTTTTTCTTAAGTTATCTTTATTTATTTGAGAGAGAGAGAGAGAGAGAGAGAGAGAGAGAGAGGCAGAGAGACAGGAAGAGGGAATCCCAGGCAGGCTCCTCACCGTCAGTGCAGAGGCTGACTTGGGGCTCGAGCTCACAAACCTTGAGATCATGACCTGAGTTGCAATCAAGAATCAGCCGCTTAACTGATTGAGCCACCCAGTTGTTCACAATTTGGTTTTAAACATGTTGGATGTTTAAACATGTGATAATGGAAAGGTATAGAAAATAGCTCTTTTAATATTTATAATCAAAATGCCTCTGAAAATATGACTTAATAAATTTGTTTAAAAACAACATTATCTTTTTCCTCTATGCCAATCTTGGACATGTTTTTTCATGAAAAGCCTAATTAATTAAAATTTCCTAAATTCTTTCTATTGTTTTAGCTGGTTAGGTAAACTAACATCCCTTTATTTAAGATGACAAAATTACAGAAGCATATGCTCAACTAAATTAAATTTTAACAGGTAATTTCTTTATAGAAAGAGATATAATGTTACTAGTAGAAAAAAAATAGATAGTTCTTGCTTTCCTGCTTCAGGTTTTCTGTATCTGGAGAAAAAAGTTGGTGGCTTTGGTTAAAGGTAGCCATAAATTTAAAAGGCTGATACTATATGCTCTGACATATTAAAACATAAATATGTGTATAGAAGATAATGGATGTTTTGTCTGTTTATCAGACGCATTGTTACAGTTTATTAAGATGGCAAACTTTATATATTGTTTATATTTATATTTTATATATAGTCATACATTTTACAGATGAAAAAATCACAGATGCACAGAGAAACTGGAAATAATACCATAAAGACCTTTTATTTCTTAAGCCATTTGAGAGTAATTTGCCAGCCCGGTGCCCTATCACACTAATGTATACAATATTTTCTATGAACAAAGCCATTTTCCCATAAAACCACAATACATCCTTTGGAATCGGGGGATTAACCTCCATATATTAGCACTGTACAATCCTCAGACCATATTCAGACTTTGTAAAAATACCCTTGTAGGAAAAGGACCTGGTTCAGAATCATGAATTGCATTCAGTCGTCATATCTCTCTGTTGTCTCCTTTAGTCTGGAACATTTCCTCACTCTTTCCTTGACTTTCCTGATCTTGACACCTTTGAAGATGACAGGTCAGTTATTTTGTAGAGTGTCCCTCAGTTTGAATTTGTCTGATGTTTCCTCATGACTAACACAGGTTAAACATCCTTGGCGGGAATATCAGAAGGGATGCTTGTTCTCACACATCCCATCAGGTGGTAAAGAGTGTCACTTTGGCCCAATACTGGTGGTGTTCACTTTGATCACTTGGCTAAGGTGGCGTCTTGCAGACTTTTCCACTGCAAAATTCTCTTCCCAAGAATTCATTTGTCATTCAACTAAGCTGCCTTCTTTTCTCTTTTTCCCTCCCTCTGTCCCTCCTTTCCTTCTATTACTCATGGATTTCTATCTTATTTGATGGGTTATAATATGTTTCCACAATTATTATTATTTCTGTTGTCTCTCATTTGTCTCCTGAGACCAAGTTGCAAGTTGTATCCTGTGTCTTTTTGATGTATTCTTCATTCTTCAAGGACTTCTTTGCTTTCTGGCATAAGTTGTTTCAGGCTCACCTTGTACTTAAAAAATTTTTTTAATGTTTATTTATTATTGAGACAGAGAGAAACTGAGCATGAATAGGGGAGGTGCAGAGTGAGGGGAAACACAGAATTTGAAGCAGGCTCCAGGCTCTGAGCTGTCAGCACAGAGCCTGATGCGGGGCTCGAACTCACAAACTGTGAGATCATGACCTGAGCTGAAGCTGGACACTTAACCGAATGAGCCACCCAGGCGCCCCTCATCATGTACTTTTTTAATCCCAGTTCTGAAATGGGTCATTTCTCCAAGGGGCTTTGGTGCCTTTAGTGGAGACTATTATCCAGAGACCCAGATCTGGGAGAAAGGTGTCCTTACCTTACTTTTATTGGGGTGCCATTTTCCCCAGGCCCTCTCTTTGTGGATAGAACTACAGAGAATATGTATTTGCATGTGTATATTTCATAGACACATTATATATGTATACATTAATATCTATATTTTTTCTATATCTACCTATCTGTATATTAAAGACAATGAATTAATACCAATATCTCTAATTCTAGTCCAACATTACAGGATTCATTCTGATTTTTGCTCTTTGTATATCTATTGCTCCTTTCTCAGATGGAGAAACCTGGCTCCTAATACCCATATGCATTTACTTACTTATTATTATTATTTTTTTTTTGCTCTTTCGGGCAAGTCTCCAATCTGTGAGACCATCCTTACTTTAACTTGACTGATATTCAACCTAATCAAGACTGATATCTATCTAATATGGTTTATGGTAACTGTTTGATAATACCTCATATATTAAAAACAACCAAGATATCTCTTGTTCTGATATACCATATAGTATATGATATGTTATACTATATTCTATACCATATATGCATACCATATAGAACAACATAAAAATGATTTTTAGATGACACACACACACACACACACATACACACACACATAAACACACCTATAGCTTATTCTCTTCAGATAGTTATAGGGGTTCAAGAGTTAACATCTTTACCAATAGTGGATATGTCTTCAGGGTTGGTTGTGATTTGACATGGTATACAAATAAAAGTAGAAAAGGTAATGACTTATTTTTTTTAAGTATATTTATTTTTGAGAGAGAGACAGAGAGAGTGAGAGGGAGGTGGGCAGAGAGAGAAGGAGAGAGAGAATCCCAAGCAGGCTCTGCACTGTCAGCCTGGAGCCCAATATGGGGCTTATACTCAAGAGCTATGAGATTATGACCTGAGCCGAAATTAAGAGTTGGACACTTAACCGACTGGGCCACCCAGGTGCCCCAAAAAGGTAATGACTTCTTAGAGGCACTGCAGGAGTTGAGGAAAAATCTCAGTTATTAACATTAAAGCCAAACAAAATGTCCCAGATGATCAATATGCCAACAAATAACCATTGTGCCTACGGGTTCAGGATTCTGTGAATGGGCCATGGTGTATTAAAATCAAAATGGTCTAGACTTTCAGAAGAGCTTACTCTTTATTTTCAACTCTCATAATACCAACACACTTCACACCTGAAACTCCTCTGTGTTCTTACCCTGTGGAATGGCTGCAAGAGGACCCAGGGAACTAGCAAACTCTACTTCCTCGTACTCTGGCCCAGTCGTTGATGAGATTGCACGTTTTTCTTGGGTTCCTTGGACTTCTCACCTTGCCCTTCCTCACGTTTGCTAGTTCTGACCTCAGATCATCCCTGAGTCTGGTGTCCTCCCCTCACCTCTGCAGACTTGGCAGCCTGCACTTGCTTTGGTTATTGACCTGGGTCCTACAGTACCAATGGGGGCAAAGGCCTCTTTGATTTTTACAAGGAAATTGAAAGGCACACTTCACAGAAGCAAAACACATTTTAGAACATTTTTGCCTCATAGCAAAGAAAGTCAAAGCCCACAACTATTCTAAAAAGCCTTGGTTGTTAGCATTTTATTTGGATGGGAGAATCCTACAATTTATATGATGTTGTATTT
>NC_043712.1:22778242-22788424 GCF_006229205.1 Suricata suricatta | reverse complement strand
CCCCAAACCTATGCCCCTGTGAAAGAGGACCAAGAACAGCATGGAAATGCCACTGTATCATCTCTTTGCCAGGATTTGGACCTCACCCCAGGAGAACCCCGTCCCCCACCCGCCCCTGCTATTTTCATGTTGCAGTAAGTTTGTAGGAGTAGGAGGAAGAGAAATGGATATGGAAAAACATGGGTTCTAGAAATCTGAGAAAGTAAAATAAAACTCATCTTTCCTTTAAAAGTAGGTCATGTTCATATTTGGCATTTCAGTGTGAAATCTGATGGGTGTAGTTGGCTTGAGCAGAATGGAGGTTAGGTTGCTGGGTTGAGAAGGTCAGGGAATTGTGAAGAAAAGGTTTGCACAAGACATTCACACAAGCATTTAAGCCAGTGAATTGAGGATGGTGCCTGACCTCCAGAGGAATTCTGGGGTGCCAGTGACTGTGAGTAACCGGCAAAGGTAATGGGAGGGAATGGGAGGTATGATTTACTTGGTTCAAAGGAAGAGATTTAACAATTTTATCTGAGAATAGAGGTTTAATGGGGAGAAGTGGAAACTGGTAGCTAAGAAGAAGGCTGGCCTAATTTACTGCTCTTTCTAATGATGGAAAATTTGCTGCCTGAAAATCAAATGGTTTCTTATTGGAAGTCACTTACCTAGTTCTTTAGATAACACATAACCAAGTAATGCAACTTTTGGATAATCAATCAGTTACTTCACTTATTTTCCCTGAGCCCTCTGATACTATAATTCCACAGCTCTCTGAAACAGTATGTTGTCGAAAAATAAATTCCGTTTTCCTCAAATGTTGCTTCTCCTCTCCCAGTTTCACTGCACAGCCCTACAGTGAGCAGCTCAGTGTATGTCATCGGTCGCACAACAGAACATAAGGTGGTCTCAACCCAGAGGGAAATGAAAATGAGGGTCAGCTGCTCATTTGCGGAGGCCAGAATTCTCTGGTGGCACCTACAGTCCCCTCTTGAGTGCTCTGGCTCAGCTAGTCTTACCGCCTTCAGTGAATCATTTGAGCTGTGAGAATCGGGTATGATGCCTTTCTCTTACCCACACATTGAGCCCTGGCACATTTCTTGACCCTCTTTCCTTTCCATGGCAACCCCGACCGCCCTAATTTGTCTCCTGTCTAAACTATTGCAGCAGATTTTATTACTTTTTTTATTAATAGTTTATTACCAAGTTGGTTTCCATGTAACACCCAGTGCTCTTCCCCACAAGTGCCCCTCTCCATGACCATCACCCCCTCTCCTTTCCCCCTCTCTCTTCAGCCCTCAGTTTGTTCTCAGCATTCAATGGTCTCTCATGATTTGCTTCACTTCTCTCCCCAACTCTTTCCTCCCACCCCTTCCCATGGTCTCCTGTTAGGTTTCTTCTGTTAGACCTATGAGTGACAACATATGGTATCTGTCCTTCTCTGCCTGACTTATTTCGCTTAGCATGACTCCCTCTATGTCCATCCACTTTGCTACAAATGGCCAGATTTCATTCTTTCTCATTGCCATGTAATACTCCATTGTATATATATACCACATCTTCTTGATCCATTCATCGGTTCATGGACATTTAGGCTCTTTCCATGATTTGGCTATTGTTGAAAGTGCTGCTATGAACATTGGGGTACATGTGTTATGAACATTGGGGTACATCAGCACTTCTGTATCCCTTGGGTAAATCCCCAGCAGTTTATTGAGTATTATCTAGGTTTATTGAGTATTAATACCACATGCCAATGCCAACTGAGTATTAATACTAACACCAATAGGTGAAACATTAACAATCTAGACCAAGTTGTAGTGGCTCAGAATTATCTAGTTCCTTTTCAAAATTTTCTGCAGCATCAAAGAGAAATAGACCTGCACACTTCCCTGCTTATCTGTGTGTGTGCATGTGCACATGTGTGTGTGTGTGTGTGTACTTGTGTATATAGGTCATGTTCCTGATCCCTGAGATAGAAACATATGTGCCTAAACAAACAACATTATACAGGGCAGTCAATGCATACTTAGAGGGAGAAGCACTAAAAAAATTTTTTTTGCATTTATTTATTTTTGAGAGACAGAGTACAAGTGGGGGAGGGGCAGAGAGAGGAGACACAGAATCTGAAGTAGGCTCCAGGCTCTGAGCTGTCAGCACAGAGCCCAGCACGGGGCTCAAACTTACCAACTGTGAGATCATGACCTGAGCTGAAGTCGGACACTTAACTGACTGAGTCACCCAGATGCCCCAGAGAAAGAAACATTTCTCTGAGAAAGACTTGAATTTGATAAAAGGTATATTCAAGAAAGTACAATTTATTGGGATCTTTCATGAGTGTTTTCATTATTTTATTCCACAAATATTTATGCAGAGCCTAGTATGTGCTAAGTACTGTTCTAGGGGATGTACAAGTGAACAAAATAGAAAAAGAAATCTGTCCCATAGGGCTTACATTCTAATAGATACCTAATTGCATTTACATAAGTACAGTGTTCCACTCACTTTTTCCTAGAGCAGAAGAATATTCTAGTTCAAGAGTAAAACCAAGTTTCCAAGTCTCAGAAGGAAAAAATATTTTTCAGCTTTCTAATGATTCTCTTCAAACCAGATTCCAAACATAAATCTTGAGGTTCATCTTAGGTGGTAGTTACTTCTAATATTGACATTTAATATTTATATCAGGAGATGAGAGTATTTAATGAATACATATAAAAAGCCAACCCTTAAAGATACCACCAAGTAACCAAGTAGCTTTTCCAGCTTCATTCAGTACAACAAATGATACAGTTGATAAGATTATACTAACTTAAGTACTAATGGCCTTATATCAAACATCACCAGGGTCTTCTGGCTCCCAGCTTAACCAATATGCAGTGTAGCTGGGGGACATTGAACTCGTTCTCCCCAATGTGTGGTAAAGGGGCAGCTTTTCCTTGGCAAAAACCCTTGTTGAGTCCATGGTGTCACTGGCGTTCTCTCTGAGAGGTCATTGTTCATCTTCCATCATAGGTCAGACTTGGCAGTGGTGAAATAAATGTTCTTGTTACATCTGTACGTACATAATCATGGGCTGTTCTGAACACATACGTCATTTTGTGGGTGGGTGAGAGGATTCTAAAAACAAAAAACAAATAGGCCTTTTCAGCTTTTTGAACTAAAAGAAAACAATACATGTGTTTCAACAAGGAAGATGATCTCAGGTCAGTTGTAGAAGTTTGTGTTGGCTAATGGACTAGGTAACCCCTGAATCCCTCCCATTGCCAATAGACTCTGATTCCAAGAGTCATCCATGAGTCAGAAGTCAATGCTATGAGTGTCTTGTGTGAGCATACTCATACGTATGTAGAGAAGTCAATAGAAAGACTCTGAAGAAGAGAGATAAACTTTGCCAGTGTTTAACCAAAGACAAGAACTCTTTGCATTTTGCCAGTATCCTTCCTGTCGCCATCTATGGACTGATTTTATGCAGTGTCGGAATTACAAGAAGCCATTTGAGGGGACATATTTTTTAGAGAGGACTTATTAATGGTGGAAGGAGAGTGAGGCATGATAGTGCCTCCATATTAACTCCAGCTCTATAAGTCAAGTGGGAAGTCTATAGATTAGTGAAACTCAGTACATTATTTAATTATACCCCCCACAACCCCTACATGCACAGCTCTAGATGAACAAATACCCAGTTTCTGTTAGAGATATTTCTTTCCCACATATCTCTAACAGTAACATTATTTACGTGGAAGTAAAAAGGGAAGGTGGTGTGTTATAAAATAGAAAAACTGCACGAAGCTCCACAGGACATACTACTTCTAGGAGTAGATTTGAAACCCAGTAATGCCAAGTAAGTTGGGAAACTGTCTGTTTTTATATTTTAATGAGCAGACTAATAATTTGCTTTGGGTTTGTTAATGTCTTTGAATGGTGCCTTGAGCTTAACAAGGTGATTGTGCCTATTTTTATTCCCTTCCTCCTCAGTTTGACATTTAGAATTATAGCAATATCTCCATTAACCAACATTGTTGAGAAATGGGACTGAACATGAACACCAACACTCTCCAATAAGTACATTGTAGCCTCGTAAAGGAAGAAACAGTGACAACCTAATATGAGAGGGAACATCTGAAAGCCTGTTTAGTCATGTTCGCAGGTGCTGAACGTGAGTATCCTGTGATGCTCTCAGGAACATGAGATTCCACTCTGCTTGTGTTTTGTTGTACTGTGCCCATTGTCATACTTACCTTCCTCACTTTTTAGCTGTTATGGCCCAAAGTAACACTTTTCCAGATCCTTTCCAACCTCTTCTAGTTGTGTGTTTCTAATTTTAGTGAACCAGAAACCATTTAACCAAACATACTAAGCATTACATCCAAAGTTCAGAATTTGGTTTGGTTTGAATCAGAGAACACTGAGGTAACACAGTGAAACGCATGGGCCTGTTCTCTCCACTTCATACTCCACTCCCAGACCGTGATTCTGTCTGTGGTCTGAGGCAGGTCCCCAAAGTCCCTCCACGGTCCTTAAGAATTCCAGTCCTAAGGCTTATGTATTATGCCTATATAGAAATCATGTTGCATTTTCTCTCAAAGCTGGATTATTCTCCTTTTAGACCAGGAGGTTGAAGACTTTGGTTTTGTTTATGAACTTGACTCTTGCTGACACATGGCCGAGTAAATATTTAACTACTCTAAGCTTCAGTTTCTTCATCTATAAAATGGTAGTCATAATCACTGTCCTAGAAGAGGAGCGCCTTGGTGGCTCAGTCAGTTAAGCGTCCGGCTTTGGCTCAGGTCATGATCTCACGGTTCGTAGGTTCGAGCCCCGCATTGGGCTCTGTGCTGACAGCTAGCTCAGAGCCTGGAACCTGCTTCGGATTCTGTGTCTCCACTTCTCTCTGACCCTTCCCTGCTCACACTGTCCCTTTCTGCTTCTCAAAAATAAATAAAGTGTTAAAAAAAATTAAAAAATATAACTGTCATAGAAGACAATTGCAGGATAAAAATAAAATAACATATATGCAAGCAAGGTGCAAACTCCAGCCAAGTAGAACTTAGCCTGAGGTCCATGGACAATGAGTGGTCTTCATGGGGTCTGTGCATCTACTGATATTATAACAACAATGTGGGTTTTGCCCCCTGTATGTTTTTCTTGGAATAAGGGTCCATAGTTTTCATCAGATACTCAAGGAGGTTATGACCCTAAGAAGATTAAGAATAATTTCTTAATACATGCACTTAATGATACCACTTTTATTTCCTGATTCTAGACTAAATTTCAGGTGGGTAAAGTTGTTAAGTTATTGACTTCCAACGTAGAGAGGTGTTAATGTGTATTTGGAGTACTAATAGTATCCAGTGAGCTCAACTTAAATGAATAAGCTGCTAGAGAATATGTGTCGATAAATCTACACAGCCATACCCTGTACCTCGTATGCTACTTTGTTATATTATCGATATATCTATATCATTTCAATGAATAAATAGTGTATCATCTAGTCTAACAGTCTTATCTCATCAAAGAGAATAAACAACTTGATCTTCATAGTGTCTCTATCTATATTGGTTTCACTTCTTCAAAGGGATGCTGTAAAGATAAAAATATAGCTCTTACAATGTTGGAGATTTACGAGGAAAATTACAATGTAATAATAATGATATGGTGACAATAATAATTATGAAATAGCTTATAACTACTGTTACCTAAGTGTCTGCTAAGTACCAGGCACTGTGTTAGGTATTTTGTACACACTGTCTCTAATTTCAAATCAACCTTTAAAGATAGACATTATTGGGGCACCTGGGTGGCTCAGTCGGTTAGGCCTCTGACTTCAGCTCACGTCAGATCTCACGCTCGTGGGTTCGAGCCCCGTGTCAGGCTCTGTGCTGACAGCTAGCTCAGAGCCTGGAACCTGCTTCCAGTTCTGTGTCTCCTTCTCTCTCTGCCCCTCCCCCTCTCATGCTCTGTGTCTCTTTGTATCAAAAATAAATAAAACATTTAAAAAAATTTTTAAAAAGATAGACATTATTGTTCTCATTTTTAGATGAAGAAACCTGTAAATTAGGTTAGGAAAAATGTACCAATTACAAAGCTAATAAATGACCAAGCTGGAATTTTAACCAAGATCTGTTTGGCTCTAAAGTCTGTTATTTTTTTTCCTACAGTTAAATGTAGCAGATGATATATTTGTGACTTTTAATAAGGTATAAGCCAACCCTGTAAAATGAATTAATTTTTATTTTTTAAACTGAATTTGAATATTGTAATAGTCAATGTACTAACTTCAAAAAACTTAGGGTGCACCTGCAATGCAATCTAACCTTTATCTTAAAGCTAAGCAATGCCCATTGCAGGATGTTAGGCAAGGAGATGATACAATTAGATCTTGTGTCTTTGGAAGACACAGTACAGTTGAATGAGTTGGAACTCATTCAGATGTGACTAGAGGCAAGGAAGCCAGAAGGGAGGCTGTTTTAGCAACAGCAGTAGGGATAGACAGAAGTGAGTGGGCTCTGTGACGCTCTAGGAGGTGGCCTAGATAAATCTTGATGACTGGATGTGGGAGGTCAGGATGGTGAGACTCAAACAAGGTGTCAGGTTTCTGTGTGGCCATTTCCCTTTTGTTGTTAGGACAGGCAGACAGGAGGAGGTTTATAGGTGAAAATGATAAGTGCTTTGTGGACATGTTGGGTTTGAGGTGTTTGTGAAGATGTTAAAATGGCCTTTGGATATTCTGTTTTGAAGTTTAGAAGAGTGATAGGGGGCTGGAGATTTAGTTTTGGAAGTGAGCACCATAAAAATGGTGAATTAAAGCCATGGAAGCTCATGGGTGAGTTTGCTCAGGGAGGGTATGTATGGTCAGAAGGGAAGAGAGTTTAGACCAGACCCTGAAGAAAACTAATACTTATTTTAAAAAAAATTTTAAATGTTATTTATTTATTTTTTTACTTTCTTTTTTAAAATTTATTTATTTATTTTTTAATAGTTATTGTCAAATTGGTTTCCATATAACACCCAGTGTGTTTTTATTTATTTTTGAGAGGCAGAGAGAGGGCGAGCTGGGGAGGGTCAGAGAGAGAGGGAGATACAGAATCTGAAGCAGGCTCCAGGCTCTGAGCTAGCTGTCAGCCCAGAGTCCGACACGGGGTTCAAACCCATGAACTGTGAGATCATGAGCGGAGCCAAAGCCAGATGCTTAACCGACTGAGCCACCCAGGTGCCCCAAAAACTAACATTTAAAAGACAAGTACCAGAGAAAGGGCAGCTAGAGCTGTGGCAGTGCGGTGTCATATATAGGACAGTATTTCAAAATGTAAGAAGTGACTCGAGGTATTTACCTTGAAGAAGTGAAAACATATGTTCATACAAAGTCCTGTACTTCAATGTTTATAGAAGTTTATTAGTAATTGCCACAAACTGGAAACAATCTAAATATTCATCAACTGGTGAATGAATAAATAAATTGCACATCTGTACAATGTACTTGATGATGAAAAGGAGCTGCCTTTACACACAGACTTGATGACTCTCAGAAGAATTTGCTAAGTGAAAGAAGCCAAATACGAAAGTCTACAGGCTGTTTATATGATGTTCTGGAATGTAAGACTGTGGAGGCAGAAATCAGGTCAGTGGTTGCCAGGAGCTAGAGGTGGGAGAAGGGGGTTGACCATCGGGAGACTCAGAGGAACTGTGTGGGGTGATGGTAGTGTTCCTTATCTTGATAATGGTGGAGGCTCCACATGAGCATATGATGTATCCAAACTGCTAAACACATACACCTAAAAAGGATGAATTCTACATTAAATAAATCGTGTGTCAATAAAACCAACCTAAAGCAAAACACAGATACAAAAGGGAGTGATCAAAATGTCAGATGCTGCTCATAAATCAGCAAGAAGAGGCTTGAGACTTGCCCGTTGTATTTGGCATTGGTGACTTTATGGGGAATGGTGTCAGTGTCACGGGAGAGGCAAAAGCTAGATTGCTAAGGGCTGGGGAGTAAGAAAAGACTGATGGTTGTCCCCAGTACCTATTTTCTTCTTCTTTCCTGGGAATGGAACCCTGAATTTCTGGCTAGGCTAATGACTATGCAGAATGAAAACTGGGCAAAACAGAATGTGGCCATGTGACTGAATTCTGGCCAAAGAGATGTAAGTGAAAATGTCCTGAGGCAGCTTCTGGGAGCCTTCCATAAGATGTAGCTGGCATGCTTCCATTGCCCTTTCTTCTTTGCTCCTTCCAACTTTGTGCTGTTTGGAGTGCAGACATGATGGTTGGAAATGGAGCAGCCAATTTTGACCATGAAATGACTTCAGGAAGGGAGACTACAGAACATTTTGGAGGAGCCTGGCTCTCTTAGCTCTTTGAATGATGCTAACCTGGTTCAGGACTGCTTACCTTTGAACTTTTAAGATGCAGACAAACAAATCTCCTTCCTGGTTGAGCTTAAACCTATAAGCTACGGGGGGCAAATTTGAGGATGGAGAGTTGGTGACCATGGGTAGTGCTTTCAAGAAGCTTGGCTATGAAGGGGATGAGTGAAAGGTGGAGGGGATGGTAGCTGGAGAGGGATATAGGTTGAGGGAGGGTTTTATGGTCTCCAAATTTGTACTAGATTCTCTGTGAACAGAAACCTGTAGATGATTCAGAATCTCTTTCCACAAAAAGCCCTGTGAATCGTCACTGGGTTTGACTTTGTGGCTCATTTTCCAGAGGGGAAGGAGGAGCAATGCATTCCCCTTAGAACATTTTGCATCTGTCTCCTTCCAGCCCCTTGACTGTGTAGCGCTCTTTCCCATCCAGAACCACCAAGCAAGCTGGGGCTGCGTTTTGGAGCCCCCTCCCCTTTTCAGGCCAGTCTCTCCAGGGCTCCTTTCCTGAACCTTAACTTAGCAGGTCCATTTCTCTCTTATTGTCCATAGGAATATATATATATATATATACACACACACACACACATATGTGTGTGTGTGTGTGTGTATTTACAAAACTGCATTAAGATATAATTCATATACCATAAAATTCACCCATAATGTACAATTCAGTGCTTTTTAGTATACTCACAAATTTGTGTAATAATCATCATAACTTACTTTTAAAACATTCATCTTGATATTTTATTACTGAAGGTTTATAGCAGAAATTTCTGTCTGTGTTGATGTTTATTTTTCTCTCTGTGCTTTGTCTTTCTGCTTTATCGGCAGAGCTCCACTAGGGCAGGGACTGTGACGACTATGGTTAGGGCTGCATCTTTAGCACCTGGCAAACACCTACTCACAGAGGGACCAGGCAGTACCGCACAGCGAAGCCTAAAGCTTGTCCCCTCTGGTCTTCGTTGCAGCAGGTGCAGGGCACCTGGATGGGAGCCAGGTCCCCAACCTGGGAAACCGTTAGGAGTAGGCAATTCTCCGAGGGGTCATAGGGAGGGCATCTATGCCCTGAGGAGGCTCATAACTCTGGGGCGGGGCTGTGGTGATTTGGGAAACCATATTCAGTGTATCTTTTGTTTTAAAAGAAGGAGCTGGGAAAACGGACCCTGGACGATATCTTTCTAGTGGGCAGGAATGCGCAGAACATGGAGTGGCAAGAAGGGCGTGGGGTCGCCAAAGGGAAGAAACACCGCATTGAGGCGCCACAACGCAGCTGGAGTTTTCCTTGGAAAACTCAGACGTTTGCCCGCTGGGCTGGCACAATGGCGTTTCCGAACCCATGCCCGGACCACTGGGGGCAGTACTTGTTATTCGCTAGACGCTTCTTTCTTTTGCAACTTCAAAGCTGCAAGAGCTGCAACCTTGCGGATGACTCAATCGTTTCCCGAGCCCTCTGGGCTGTGTCACAGCCACAGCCGCCCCTCTCCTCTCCCACCCGTCCCCAGCGTCTCCGTGCAGCGCCGCCCGTCCCAGGGGAGTCGCGGGCGCACCTGGCGCCTCGGGCGCCCGGGCACTGCGCGCTGGTGGCCACACCGCCCGGCGCGCAGCTGCCAGAGCGCTCCCTACCGAAACATCTAAGTGGAGTGGCTTGTCTAGCGCCCAGCGAACAACATTATCCAATTGCTTCCCGTTTTATTCGCAGGCTGGGAGCTGAGAGAGCCTGAGCGTTCACTTTCAACCCTCAAGGGGAGGAGGGGGTGCGGGCGGGGAGGGGAGAAGCTTGCGGCTCCACCTCGCGCGCGGCGCGGCCAGAGCGCCCGGCTCCGGCAGAGGCGAGCAG
>NC_043712.1:22695073-22778142 GCF_006229205.1 Suricata suricatta | reverse complement strand
GCGCCCGGCTCCGGCAGAGGCGAGCAGCGCCGGCGAGCCCCGCAGCAGCGCGCCCGGCCGTCCGGAGCCCCGCGATGGAGTGAGTATCCCCGCGCGCGCCGCTCGCTGCCCTGCTCTCGGCATGTTGCCATGGCGACCGCGGCAGCAGGCCGATCCGGCTCGGGTCCCAGTCCGGGATGGGTGTTTAATTTCAACCCGGTGTGTACGCCTGGGGTTTCTATAGCAGCAGCCGCAGGGGCTGGAGCCAAGGGGTAGGAGCCCCGGGTTGAGTGGTTTTGTGCCGCTGCCTCTTGGCCAGCGGGGCCTCCGGAGGGGACGCTGCTACTGAGGGAGGCAGGTTCTAGGCTTCCCCATCCCTGCCCTGAGCTTCCGCTTCTCAGGGAGTTGGCTGAGAATAGCCATTACTTCCGATTCCTAACCATGTCAGCATTATTGGACTGCAGTTAAAAAAAAGGGGGGGGGGTCACTGCGGATCGGAAGCAAATGTGGTTCGGTGTGAAGCGTGTAATGGAAGGATGATGAGTTAGTGGGTAATACGAGCCAGAGCTGCAATGCCCTGGCTGCTAGAAACCGGCAGACGACCCCACATAATTAATTTGTTCCTGGGGTAATTGAGAAATGAGACAGAAAGGTAGGAGCAGCAGCCCGGCTGGGGGAGTTGAGTTACAACGTTTGGCACCATGGGCACAGCATGGGAGGGGTGGGGAAGAGAGGGCAGGGAGGCAAGAGGGGCGTTAACCAGAAAAGACACAATGAAGGGCTTTGGTCGTGGGTTCGAGCTGGGGTTTCTCTCCCCTCCGTCTTTGCACCCCTGCGTTGCCTTTTGGTCACTCTCTCAGGCTCCTGCCGCAGCAGGGCCACTTTGACAGGCGACAGGCTCCAAGAAAGGGTCAATTCTGGAGCCAGCTATCAGATACTGCTCACTTGGTCAGCTTCTCCGCCCCTTGTTCTGTTCCCACGGATACTCCCTGACATCAGGGCTGTATGAAATCATATTTCAGCTGAGAGATAACGACCGGTCTTCAGGTATCAGGACCTCATGCCAAACTCCATAAACCCTAGATGCAGGTTTCATCCCTCTGCGTATCTGATTGTGTAAATGGAATTTAATCCTCACCACCAAGGCTGCTAAAGCAGAAGTAAGAGCTGGTGTGGCATCTTAGGAGTGAGGAGTTGTAGATTTCAGCCCCTGACTTGGCTGGTACTGGTGCTGTTGATTGTGTATACCAGCAATTTAATGTCTCTGAGCCTCAGTTTCCCTATGTATATAGTGGAGACGAAGATGTTCCTGACTTACTTTTAAACATTGTAGAGAGGGTCAGATAATGTTTCTATATCTTCTAAAGGGCTTTGTAAATTGTAAGGTATATATGAATTTAAGGAGTTAATGATCAAGTCTCTGGAATCGGTTTTCTGGGCTTGAGTCCTTGTGCATTTTGCTGAATGACGTCAGTCTCTCTGGGCCTCGTTTCTGGAAACAGGAATGATAACTATTTCATGAAAATTTTGTGAAGGTTAAACAAATTGATACATATGGTGGTCTTAGAGCCTGGCACAAAGAAAGCTCAAGAAATATCATCTATTCTCTATTATTATTACTGTGGTCTCCAGCAGTCTCCGTTGACATTTTGTGGGGTCTCAGGTTGGCACCAAGCTGTTTTTCTCTGCCAGACAATTTATAAAGAAACTTAATGCCCCTAGGGTAACTGAGAGGAACACAATTCTCAAGACACCATTGTCGATGTGGAGAAGCAGCCAGAAGGCGTAGAAGCCTTGAGTACACAGAGCAGAAACTGGACAACTTGGTCTCTGGCATGTTCTTTTCTTATTGGTCAATGCCATTTTGTTTTAAAGACAGGGAGACCGTCCTTTGTAAGAGGATGGATGTAGATCTAGTCATCCCCTGGTGGAAGGTTAAAGGGCACCCTGGCTGTTTGCCAGGGCGGTCCTTTTCCTCTTTACCATCTCACATGGATGCTCTAAGGTATAACGTATCTTCTAGACTTATAACGTGAGTGCTCAGTAACTGAGGAGCAGCACACAGGATTTGTAAGCTTCCTTCCCCAGACCTTTCCCTCATCTTCTCTCCATCCCCCAGCTATGTTTTTGTTCCAGGTGTCCTTACCCGCCGCGTGGAATGCCTTGTGAACAAAGGCTTTCTTATCACACGCTTCCTGTCCTTCTGCAGGGTCCAGATTGGTGTCCCAGCCAGCGCCCTTCTCTCTTGATCAGCCTGGCCCTGGCTTTCCTGTTCCCCTGTGACATTCCAAAGTCCTCCCCACCTTCTGGTTCACCTCCTGCATTTCCAGCTGTCTGACCCGTTCACGGTCCCACTTCTGTTGCTTCCTTAACGTCAAGTACTTTTCAACTCTTTTCTCTCCTTTCGGAACACCACCTTTTCCCGTCATGGTTCTAACCAAGTTTCTCAAATCCTGTTCTTCCCCTCTATCTAGACTCTCTCCAAAACGTCACCTTAGATAGGACTCCATTCTCCTTATCGTGTTCAATGTATGTTTATGGAAAAGAATTGAAAGGGGGATAAAATTCACTTCCTTCTTTAATTTTTTCATCTAACCAACAAATGCTTGTTGAGATTAGCACTGGTCAACAAAGCAGGCATGATTCTCATCATCTGAAGTTCAGAGTCTGATGAAAAGATAGATATTAAAGTGGTAAACACAAGTGCATATACAAATAGAAAGTGCAATAAATGCCATGAAGGGAAATGATACAGAGGAAATAACAGGAAGCAGATATAGGTCGGATTAGGGGGTCAACAAAGCTTCTCTGAGGAACTGATATCTAATGTGAGGTCTAAAGGATGAGTAGGAATTTACTTGGTAAGATGTAGAGGGAAGAAGCACTCTAGGCTGAGAAAATAGCACATGCTAAGGCCCTGGGGCAGGAGAGATCCTTGGCAGGTTAGAAGAATTGAAAGATTAGTATGGCTGGAGTTTTGGCAGTGAGGAAAAGATGGTTTAGAGATGCAGCTAAGTGCAGCGGGGTGGCAACAAGGAGCTTTACGAATGGATGTGATGATAGTTACTTGTGTTTTATATCTTCAAAGCTTAAAAGTACAAAAAACTAAAATTGCCTTTCCTTCTGAAGGTATGTAAAATGTCTGGCATAAAATATGTGTCATAGCCAAGCATCAGAATACTGCATATGTCTGCAACAGAAGGGGATTGTCAATTTTATTTTTTAAATTTTATTTATTTTTTTACACTTATTTATTTTTGAGAGACAGAGAGAGACAGCGCATGAACAGGGAAGGGGCAGAGAGAGAAAGAGTCACAGAATCTGAAGCCGGCTCCCGGCTCTGAGCTAGCGGTCAGCACAGAGCCCATACAGCGCTCAAACCCACGAACCGTGAGATCATGACCTGAGCCAAAATCAGATGCTCAACTGACTGAGCCACCCAGGTGCCCCAGGGATTATTGATTTTAAAAGCCAGCCAGCTTGTGGTGTGCCAGTACCTGATAGTTTTGAATAAACCAAGGTCACTAATTTTAAATAAAATGGAGTGAACATAAAAATGTAACAATTGATTCATGAGCCTTACTGGTTTTAGTAAAACAAGGGCATCTTAGTTAAAATAGGGAAAAAACCATGGATAACAAGCACAGGGTCCTAACTGACTATACTTGGCTGCCCTCCTTGTTGGGTTGAGTGTGAGACAAATGTGTATGTGAGAACAAACTTCAGCATGCGCAGTTACTAATTTGATACCACACCTGTAGGTTTTGCTGCACACTTTCTCTAGAACATAGTCTTCAAAATGGTATGAGAGCTGAAAGGCACAGAGGACATAGCGTGGGAACTCTCTAAATTGTTGCCATTTCTGCACGCTCTGGGGCTCTGACAACATGCATGGCGGCCTCAGGACCGATCCGATGGGACTTAGAACAATGACATTTCCCATCCTCTGTCCGGTGCCTGCTTTCACAGACACTTGGCCACAGGACAAGTTTTAAGCATCCAGGAGAGATCACAGAGCATCTAAGCTAAAATTTGTTTCTTCACATAAAGAAATCAAGGCTCACGAGAGGTAAGTGTGGAAGGGGTACTGAGTCACAGCTGACTTCTGGTTCTTAGTATATGCCTTCATTCATGCATTCATCCATTTATTCAGCAAATGTTTATTGGATATTTTCTATGTGCCAAGCACTGTGATCCCCATTGATTGGGAATCAATGGTGACCTGGTCTTGTCTGCAAGGAACTTCCTGTTCAGTCTCAATGTGACTATGGGTGCTATATGACCTTGAGCCATTGTCCTTGGCTATATTTGTCCTATTGCTCAAAGGGTGCCATTTTATGTATTTGGCACATTGTAGGCATTGAATAAATGTGCTACAATAGCCAAATCATGGAAAGAACCTAAATGTCCATCAACTGATGAATGGATAAAGAAGATGTGGTATATATACACAATGGAGTACTACATGGCAATGAGAAAGAATGATATATGGCCATTTGTAGCAAAGTGGATGGACCTTGAGGGTGTCATGCTAAGCGAAATAAGTCAGGCAGAGAAGGATAGATACCATATGTTTGCATTCATAGGTCTAACAGGAGAGACCTGGCAGGGGACCACGGGGAGAGGAAGGGGGAAAGAGAGTTGGGGAGGGTGAGGGACACAAATCATGAGAGACTACTGAATACTGGAGACGAACCATGGACTGAAGGGGGAGGGGGAGGGGGGAGGGGGGATCGTCATGGTGGGAGGCACTTGTGGGGAGAAGCACTGGGTGTTATATGGAAACTAATTTGACAATAAACTATTATAAAAAATAAATAAACATTAAAAAATAAAAGAAAAAATGGGTAA
Organism: Suricata suricatta; assembly: GCF_006229205.1. Lineage (NCBI taxonomy): Eukaryota > Metazoa > Chordata > Mammalia > Carnivora > Herpestidae > Suricata > Suricata suricatta. Next base: position 22,773,312 of record NC_043712.1, on the reverse strand, counting down.
GGGTTTTGAAAATTAATGTTCATGATGAACATGATGTCTGCTTTTTACAACAATTCAAATGGTTTGGGGTTCAGTTGATGAAATAAACCTCCCCCTTTCTCTCCTTTCCCCCACAAGTCTTAGTTCCTAGAGCATTATCATGACCAGTTTGGAGGTATCCTTTTGGATAACTTCCATGCAAACAAAATAGAGTTGGAAACACATACTTATATAAATTTAAATATTTCCTTTTATATAAATGAACTCCTTACCACGTATGTTATTCTGTAGCTTGCTTTTTACTCTTCATATATTGTGCATACTTTTTATATCAATATATACACACCTGTCACATGTGCTTTTATTACCTGCTTAGAATTTACTTTTGGAATGTAGTTCATCAGTCCCCTTTGACGAAGATTTAGGTTTGTTGCCATTTTTTTTTTGCTGTTATATGCAATGTTGCATTGAACATCTTTGTGCATCCTGCAAATGAATTTGTACACTACATTCCAGAAATGGAATTGTGCACTTTATGAATTTTTTTATATATTGTCAAAGTACATCCAACAAAGTGGCATTGCTGTGCATTGCCATGAAGAGTGTTTGAGTCCCTTTTTCCTCAAATCCTTGACAACTCTGGCCACATTATAGGTTTATTTCTGAGTACTGCATTTATACTGGCACCTCTGATGTTACAGGACTGCTCTATCAGTGGTCACAGTCTGTGCTTTGCCCTCTCTGGACTGAGGCCCTTTGGGCTGCTGGTCATTTTTTTCAGAGAGCAATAGGGAGCCATAATATACAAACAGCAAGCTTGAATCCAGAAAAGAATGAAACTTATTTGCAAAGGCAAAATGTAAAATACCTAATTAATTTTAAAAAGTGATCAAGGGGATTTTTGTAGTTTGTCAAATTTCAACTTTATTGACGGATTCCTCACAACGGAGGAAAGGAGACTCCATCCCTCAGCCCTCCATTTACCATTTGTTGCAGTTTATATGGTTAGTTTTACATTTTCAAAGTTTTTAACATTTGCAATTTTGAATTGTAAACAGAATTCTCCCAGTTCATTCAATCAACCAAATGCCCTTGATTGCATTAGGAACTGTTCTTTAAAAAAATTTTTTTAATGTTTATTTTTGAGAAAGAGAGAGAGAGAGAGAAGAGAGAGTGCTAGCAGGTGAGGGCAGAGAGGAGGGAGACACAGAATCCGAAGCAGGCTCCAGGGTCTGTGCTGACAGCTCAGATGTGGGGCTGGAACTCACCAACCTTGAGATCGTGACCGGAGCCGAAGTGGGATGCTTAACAGACAGAACCACCCAGGTACCCCACACTAGGTGCTGATCAAAGCGCTGAGAATATAGCAGTGAACAAAATTGAGAAAAATCCTCTCTTCACAGAGCTTCTGTTTCATGAAAGAGACACGATGTGTATATACGTTAATGTCAAGACTAAAACAAACACATTAGGAGTCTAGAGGGCGATGAGGGAAGGTTATTTTTGATAGAGGAGTCAGGAGACAGGTTTCTGAGTGAGAGAGTTTGAACAAAGATTTGAACAAAGTGAGGAGGTGAGCCATGCAGAAGGAAGAGCAGTTGCAAAGGTCCTGAGGCAGCACCGTGCTTTGTGGGCTTAGTGTTAGTCCGGGATCTGAATAAAGTCCAGATCGCCACCAGCCCCTTCCTCACAGGCATCCTCTTTCCTGAGCATTTTGTGTTGACTTAGTGTTTAATTGGAAGGTACTGTTTTCAAACAGGGCCCAAGGGTGTTATATTCTGAATGCCTTTCTGTTGCTCCTATGAACAAACAAATTAGTTGTTTGCAAAATTATAGATTCATGTATTTTCCTCCCTCATAATTCTATAAGACATTGTTCCATTGTGTTCTGACATGGACTGTTGCTCTGGAAAAGTGTGAGGCTAGCCTGATTATTTCCTCTTTGTACCTGGCTTGCCTCCTCCCTTCCCTCCCACTCTGGCATTTTATTTTATTTTTTTGCATTGGTGCTGATAGAATTATATTTAAACATGAAAGTTTAATAACTTTGTGGTGATATTTCTCACTATAAGTCACTGTGTCAGTTTTTCCTGGAAAATGGTACGTTCCTTGGATCTGAAGATTTATATTTTCTTTTATTTTTTTGTAAAGACATTTTCTTTATGGCTTTCAATTAAACAATCTCCTTGTTCTCTTTATCTACTATATGTACATCTATTAGTTAGTGCCCTCTGTAACTGTCTTCCATTGCCTACATTTTTTCCTGTGAGTTTTTGTTACATTTTAAAGTCTATCCTCAAGAAAACTGTTTTTTAGCAATATTTGTTTAGTTCTTACTTATTCTAATGTAGATTTCATTTCTGTAATGGTTTTATTGTCATTTTCTGTTTGTTTTCTGACCCCTCCAGCACATTTTGCACATTTTTATTTTATTTTATTAAAACAATATTTAAATATTTATTTTTGAGACAGAGAGAGGGAGAAAGGGAGAGAGAGAGAGAGAGAGAGAGAGAGAGAGAGAGCATGAGCAGAGGAGGGCAGAGAGAGACACAGAATCTGAAGCAGGCTCCAGGCTCTGAGCTGTCAGTACAGAGCCCAGTGCAGGGCTCGAACTCACACCCTGTGAGATCATGACCTGAGCTGAATTCCAGCGCCTAACAGACCGAGCCACCCAGGTGCCTCTCATTTTGCACATTTTTAAAAGGCTTCTTTTTCTTTAATTTCTTTAAGTGCATGGAGAATTTGTCTGAAAATTTCATTAATTTCTTGTGTTAGTTTTCTGAATATGCTTGCCTGCCTTTTGCTTATAAATCTTTCCTCTCTTTTTAAAAAAATAATTATCGAACATAAAGGATCTATGCATGTTGACAGCATTTATTACTCATTTCCGAATGGAGGTAATTTATCTAAGCCTCCTGTTTGCCCAAGAATAATTGGGAGGCAGTGTTTGGGGAAGACAGTGACTTTAGACGAGATATTTTGTCTCATAAATATTTCTTACAACTCTACCACGTCTTCTGCTCTAAAAATGCCTTGTAGTATGTAAGTGGATCACCGAGATAGATCACACATGGCAGCCCACTGTGTGTGTGTGTGTGCGCATGCGCGTGTGTGCACATGGTTGTGCATGTGCGTATCTCGAAGTGGGGGAGCAGACAGATGTTTGGTGCTTATTTGTCACTATGTGGTTGACCCTGTTTAGCATCTGCAAACAGAGGGGAAAGGTCAAGTCATCTACAAAGGTGATTGTTAACTTTCCTTTTCTTTTTACTACATCTCTTACCTCCAGACTATGGCTAGACTGTGGTAGACTATGACAACCCTCTTCTATGTGTCCAGACTAGCCCTCTATATTAAATTTTTAATTTTTTTAAAAGTTTATTTATTTTGAGAGACAGAGTGAGTGGGAGGGGGGTAGAGAGAGAGAGGGAGAGAGAATCCCAATCTGTTATCAGTACAGAGCTGGAGTTGGGGCTCGAGCCCATGAACTGTGAGATCATGACCTGAGCTGAAATCAAGAGTTGGACACTCATTTGTCTGAGCCACCTAGGCTCCCCTGTATATTAAGTTTTTACGTTTAAGACTTTCACTGATAATAAAGATAGAGAGTCTGCACAGTAGGAGCTCCATCAGTGACACTTTCTTTTTGCACTGGTCCGGTGTGGACCCTGCCCCTGCACACAGCTGTTTCCCATGTCTCTCATGACTTGGTGGTACCACTCCTCCCCGTTCCAACGTTGGGCCTCTGGACCCTCTCTTTACTTATAGAGCAATTTTTGAAAACCAACTGAGCTCTCTAGAGGTAGAGATCTACCTTTCTGCATTATCCACTGTAAAAAAAAATAAAATTTTTACTCTTTTTGGTAGATAATTCTTATAGTCTGTGATTTGGGAATCTTAATTCTGCTACTTTCATCGTCAATAATCCCCCCCCCCCGATTTTTCATTGTTTTCATTCATTTCGGCAGGTTTGAAGGAGATACAGAGAAAACTTGCCTTTACCATGTCTCCTAGTGAAAGAATTAGTGAATCTGACATTCCCATAAAAATATTAGGAACTAGCAAATGTCATTGTTCCTGGAAAATTTGTTATTATTATAGATCTTTTGTTTTTTTCCAATCGGTTCTTAGCAACCTGTATGGCAAAATAAGTTGGCAAATGATGTATAAATACTTTGCAGGGGAAGATTCTGGAGAAAGTGTCCACAGCGGGTATTTTCTGTCTCATCCTGCAAATCCATTCTCTACCTTCCTCCTCTGCTTAACACCCCATGAGGCTGAGCTGTGTGGACTATGTCAGTTAGGCTCTCTTGCCCTTCGGGTTGGATCCGTGCAAGGCACCAGCAGGAGAGCCCAGGGTGGAAGAAAAGTGAGTTCAGGGTATTGACTCTTCCGTCTCCCTTCCTACAGGGCCGGGAGTTGGCACTGTCTGCTTTTCTCATCTGAAGGCCACAGCTCCTGCCTCCAGCCCTCGCCTATGCTCCACTTCTAGTTCCTTCTCTCCCTCCCCTTAGGTCCTTCAGGGGTAGACAAGGCTGTGGCTGGTCTCCCCATGTGCTTAGCCCCCCGTGTTTCCCCATCTCTGATGGTTTCCCGTGACTCTGCCTTTGTAAAGCGGCCCCTTTATTATGCCCCCCCTAGTTCCCCAGGTTAAGCCTGCCATCTACTTCCGGCTGGGATCCCAACTCCCAGAGTGCACAAAGGATAGAAGTGCTTGAAGTTTTAAAAAAGAAAATACACTTCACCTTACCAGAACGGAACTTGGCAACTTCGTGTTTGTTTTTTTTTAAATTTTTTTTTAATGCTTTTTATTTATTTTTGAGAGACAGAGAGAGACAGCTGGAGCAGGGGAGGGTCAGAGAGAGAGGGAGATACAGAATCTGAAACAGGCTCCAGGCTCTGAGCTAGCTGTCAGCACAGAGCCCGACGCGGGGCTCGAACCCACTAACCGTGAGATCTGACCTGAGCCGAAGCCGGATGCTTAACCGACTGAGCCACCCAGGCGCCCCGGCAACTTCGTGTTTCTATACACATTCTGGTCATCGGAGCTCAAGGCTCCAAAATATGAAGAAGCTGTTTGATGATTGTTATGAGTTTGCTCAAGAAGGAGAGTCTGTGATGCCACGGGCTCCTGAAGTGTTTGCTTCCCGTTGAAAATGTCATTTTTCTTGTAACTTAGAATAAAACCCCCCCAAATTGACTCCTCAGCGGGAGCACCAGTCTCAGTGATGAGGTGGCTTAATTAGAATTTTATTTAAGGAAATGCAATTTTATTTCTTCTCATAATAGGAAGAAACTTTACTAGTAAAAATTCTGTTTCCGTGAATAGAATTTCATTGTATTTGACCTACTGTTTAAATATAAGTGATCATTTAACGTATCAACAGCTTCTAAATGAATCCTTCATAAATTGCTGTCAGATCAATAAAGTTTGTCCCGTGTTGTTTAATCTCCTTCTTCACAGAGAGCACAAAAGCATAAAATATGGTCTAATCAAAAGGTGTGTCAAGTTCTGAATAGATGGGCTTTAAAGATATTTTACTCCATCTATTTGTATACAGTATTTTATACTTAGAAAGTGAGTTATGTAGACTGCTTAGCCTGCTTTAAGTTCTCTCTCTCTTTAATCTCTCTCAATTGTGTTAATTTATTCATTCATTTTACTCATAATTATTACGTACCTACTATGTGCTAGGCAGAGTTCTAAGGACCTGTGATACAAAAGGAACATGACAGTCCCTGCTTTCATGGAGGAGCAAACATAATTGGCTGAGTTCTTGTAATAAAGTGTGCTGAGTGTTACGCTGGGGGAAGTTTCGACAGAATACTGTCTGAAGCACACCGCAAGGGAACGGGAGCCTAATTGAATCTAAGATCTCAGATAGTCTATATGAGGTCTAAATCCAAGCCTAATTCTTAGCCCCTGAAATTAATTTAGCATACAAGCACTTGGTTTTTGATGTCTGGACTAGTCATCTTACAATTTCTTTTTATGTTTTATTTATTTTTTGAGAGAGAGTGAGCGAGTGAGCACAAGCAGGGTAGGGGCAGAGAGAGAGGGGTGCAGAGGCTCTGAAGCGGGCTCTGTGCTGATAGGCTGACAGCAGTGCGCCTGATGTGGGGCTTGGGCTCATGAACTGAACCATGCGATTTTGACTTGAACGGAAGTCAAGACGCTCAACCGACTGAGCCACTCAGGCGCCCATCTTACAACTTCTTAAGTCACGTTCTAAAACCACTGCCAAGCCAACCCCAGTGTTAAAACTGGTTTGAATAATTGGCAGTCTTCGAATGTTTCTGTTTGCTCTGATGAACCTATGGCTAATGCTACTTCCACGACCATTCGTGTTACAACCGGTATCGTGGTGAATGGCTGCCCCCTTGAGGAAGCAGAGACTCGGTTTTCCAAACCACTTTGCAAAGTGGGATCACTAATAAGGTCAGACAAAACAAAGGACATAAAGCAAACAGAACAAACAAACACAAGTACTTAGAGATGTACAGGTCACTGCCAGGCAGTTTTAGACCCGGTATTTGATTTGTGTTAGCCATCTTTGGTGAAATACTGTCAGAGGCCTCTAGCTTTTGAAAGGCATTAAGGTCTGCCAGAATGTACAGATTAGCCATTTAGGGAAACACTAAAGAAGCTGATCTAGAAACAATCCGGAGTTCTCCATCCTTCCAATGCTTTCCTTACCTTCTTATCTTCCAAGAGGGAAGTGCCCAGCATTTACAGTTAAGGACACCAATCATGAGGCCTCATCTCCTCAGAGACTCACACTGTGAAGTGCACAGATGTCATCTGGAGAGAGTTTTAAAAGGCAGATCCTGATTCTGGGAACGCGGGGCAGGATTGGAGAGGCTCCGTTCCCAGCAAGCTTCTCCGGAGTGGAGGCTGCTGCTCGAGGTCCACAGACCCCACTGTGAGTAGCAGGTTCACGTGCAAAGCCAGCGTAGGGCTGAACATAATGCAAGAAGCAAGGGCCTCATTCTGTTACACGTCCTGCCTCAGAACAGGACTGGAGTCCAGCAGTCTCTGTGTGAAACGGGCCAATCCACGGAGCAAAACCAGGCTTTTCATTTTACTTGGCTTAACTTGGCAGTTCCACGTGAATAGGTAAAGTCTTTATATTTTTGGAAAATCAGAACGGGATAAGAAAGAGGCTGTAAAAAAAGTGTTTGTGAGGCAGATAAGTATAGTCTTATCTTTTAAAATAGGAATTTGAAAGTTTTTGGGGTCATACATCATTTAAAATCCAAAAATATTTTTCTCTGGTCAGTTCCTTAATATTTGAAAAATAACTAGTGAATCTCATTATCTGTGATCTCAAGAGTCTGCAAATCAGTAAGATCTTGATATAAGCGTCAAGGTATGATTCGATAAATATGATCCTTATGTGAGTTTGAACACGATATGTTAGGACCAAGTAGCTTGTAGTATTACATTTTCTTTCTTTTTCTTTTTCTTTTTCTTTTCTTTTTTTTTTTTTTTAAGCAGGCTCCACACTGGGCGTGGATTCCAATGTGGGGCTTGAACTCACAATCCTGAGATTACGGCCTGAGCTGAAATCAAGAGTTGGACAATTAACTAACTGAGCCATCCAAGCTCCTCAGGATTGTGTTGTCTGAACAAGATTGACAAACTTAAGCATCTTTACTATTGGAAACCAGGGAGGAGTGACCTACTTCATAAAGAATAATTCAAACATATTACTAAGCTGTGTTTTCATTTATGTGGGATGAGAAATAGCTCCCAAACTCCATGTTAATGGGAGCTAAATGTTGTAGAGACAATACATATTTGAGAACTAAACTACAGAGCAAGGTTCTGTTATAGAGTCTTATCTATAAAATGATGGCTCTCCAAACCTAATTACATTTTCAGGAATTAAAGCACAGTTCTTAAGGGCTCTCACTGTGTCCTCCTCCCCAGCCTGTGCCAGCCACATGATGTGCCTTCCTGCTAGTTCCACTCTCCAGGTCTTGCAATTAGAAACATTTCATTGTATCATGGTGGCGTGCATATGACTTTAGTGCAAGAAGAGTAGGAGTCTCATGTCCTGGAGAAACAGAGATCAGAAGTGTGTGTGTGTGTGTGTGTGTGTGTGTGTGTGTGTGTGTATGAAACTCCACTTTTCAAGGTATCCTTCTAAAATGCCACTCTTCTTACATGTCTGTGTCTTACTCTGATACTTTCAGCTTTTCTCCCATCCATCCTTTACCTTGGGAATTTTAAAAGGATTCCTAAGACCAAAATCCCCAGGTTGATGAAAAAGCTGTAGCCCTTGTCGTCCACTCCCCAAACTTGCCTGCTTCATGAAGTGGGTCATTCATGGGGTAGAGGTGGGCCTCTTCAACTCTATGGCCACAGAATCCCGGGCTGACTGCTGGTGCAGACCCTAGACTCTGATCTGGGAGGTGATGTAGAAGAGTGGGGGGCTGGGGGAGACGTGTGGGTGAGGGCTGGAAGGGACTTAGTTGTGAACACAAAAACCGGGGAGGGGGGGGTAAAAGCTGGTGAAATCTGCATGGGATCCTTGGCGGCTCTTGGTTTCTTCAGTGGAGAAAGCTGCTGGGTTCGTCTGCAGAGCGGGTCACTGGGAACTGATCATCCCATTGCATGGCTCATCCCGGCAGCTCCTTGTTCCCTGCTGTCTCTGTTCCTCTCAGCTTTGCCAGTTTCTAGACGAGGTGAAACCCAAGTGGGTCCTGAATGTAGTGTCCTGAAAGGCTGGGGAAGCTGGTTGTTCACCTGGCTCTTTCTCAGCGAAGGGCACTCTTTCTAGCTCGAGAGTCCCTTCTTGGCAGGGAGCAGTGCCGGCCTGGGGGACAGGATGCTATAGGTAAGATGAAGCGTTCTTCCTTCCCTGTTCGTGTGGTTATTTTTGTTCTACGGTGTTGCCGAAGTTTGTTCAGTAGACCCCTGATCTCTCTCAGAGCTATTTTTGTTCATGGATAGCTGTCTCCAGCTTTGGTTTTCTTTTTCAGCATTATCATCATGGATAACTGTCTAATCATTGATCTTTGTTGGGGAACAGAGGCCAAGGTCTCCTATACCACCACCTTCGCGACATCACCCTGGAAGCTAGTAGGGGGCTGTGCTCCGCATCCAGTATGCGTGCCTGTCTCTCATCATGTCTTACCATATCCTTACGTTTTATTCTCTAGATGGTACTATGATGCGGGCTCCATGTGAGCATCGACGCCGGGACCCTTTCTCGATGCTCTCAACGCTTTGGTTGTTGCTGTTTTGATTCATAGAATAAGAGCTCTGTAGGGTGGAAAAGCACAAACCAGAGATGAGAGCGAATGCTACGGCCTGAAGTCTGCCTAGGACTGGAGTGGAGGCTTAGGCTTGCAGTTGATGAAGAAAACTCACCTACACGTGAGAGATGAACTTATGAATAGGTCTACATTTGGGGAGGGTAAAAGATTTGCTCTTTCCACCATTAAGATAGTTACAGGTTTTTAGTAGATACTCTCTATCAAACTCAGAATGTTCCTTTCTTCCCCTAGTATGCTGATAGGGGTTTTATTGTTTTTTAAATGAACAGCTGCTACATTTGTCAAAAAATTTTTTTTCTAGGTCTAATGAGTCAGTCATGTGGATTCCTTTTGCTAATATTTTGTTGAGGAGTTTGCATCTATGTTCATCAAATGTATTGCCTGTAATTTTCTTTCTTGTGATGCCCTTGTCAGGTTTTGTATCAGTGTTATGCTGACATCATAAAACGTAGTGTGGGTGCCTGGGTGGCTCAGTCGATTAAGTGTCCAACTTTGGCTCAGGTCCATAATGTCACAGTTTGCGGGTTCGACCCCTGCGTTGGGCTGTGTGCTCAGAGCCTGGAGCCTGCTTCAGATTCTGTGTTTCCCTCTCTCTCTGCCCCTCTCCCACACATGCTCTGTTTCTCTCTGTATCAATAATAAATAAACATTAAAAAATTTTAAAAAACCTAGTAGGGAAGGGTGTTTTCCTCCCCTATTTTCTGGATGAGTACAGATAGAAGTAGTATTATTTCTTCCTTAAATATTTGATAGAATTTACTAGTGAAACTTACTGCGCTGCATTTTTCTTCATTGGAAGATTTTTGATTACAAATTCCATTTCTTTAATGGATATAAGAACACAGATTTAAGATTTTGTTGTATGTGTCATTTTCAGTAAGTTGCATTTCCAAGGAATTTGTTCATATCATCTAAGTTGTTATATATGTTGATAAAATCTTTCATAGTATTCTCTTATTATCTTTTTAATATGCTCAGGAATCTATAGTGATGTCCCTGATACAATTCATGATATTCGTTTTTACTGTTTTTTCTTTTTTCTTCATTTGCTTTAGTAGAGATGTATCAAATTTGCTCATCTTTTCAAAGTATCAACTTTTGGTTTAATGCATTCCCTATTGTTTGCTTTCCATTTCATTGATTTCCATTCCTTTCCTTTTTATTTCTTGTATTCTATGGACTTGGGGTTTATTTTGTTTTTTTTTTTTTTCTAGCATCTTCGAAGGAAAACTTAGATGATTAAAAAGACCTCCTTTTCTAATACGAATATTTCAAGTTTCTATCTAAGTACGTTAGCTGCTTGCAGCATATTTTGATTTGCTGTATTTTCTTAAATTTTTTTAAAATTAAGTAATCTAATCTCCATGCCCAAAGTGGGGCTCAAATTCACCACCCCTGGATCAAGAGTTGCATGCTCCACTGATTGAGCCAGCCAGGTGCCTGTTATATTTTCATTAACAGGTAGTTTGAAATTAATTTCTAATTTCTCTGTAACTGCTTTTTTGACTCACAAGATAACACCTAGTATGATTTTTCCTTTAGCTTGAAGAAATTCTTCCCACTTGTTTTTACGTAACATGTTTGTGATGGTGACAAGTTCTCCTGGTTTTTGTTTATCTGAGAAATGTCTTTATCTTACCTTCAGCTTTGAAGAATATTTTTTTCTGAATATAGAATTCTAGGTTGATAGTTTTCCTTTTCGTACTTTAAAGTCATCATTCTGTTGTCGTTCCCCTTCAATATTTCTAAGTAAGTCATAATTTTTATGGTTGCTCCCCATATGTAATATGTCTTTTATCTTTGGTTGCTTTTAGGATTTTCTCATTTTCTTTGGTCTTCAGCCGTTTGACTGTAATGTGCCGAGATGGAATTCTCTTGTAATGTTTCCTGCCTGGGGTTCTGCCAAATTCTCAGCATATATTTTTTCAAATATTCTTCCCTTTCCATTCTCTCTCCTTTCCTTTTGGAACTCCAGTTATTCACATAGTAGAGTGCTTAGCACTATCCCATGAGTCATTGAGACTTTGCTCATGTTTTTGCTTTTTAAATTTAAATAATTTTTTTATTTCAAAATAGTTTTAGAGTAAAGTTACAAAGACAGTTCAGAGTTCCTATATGCTCCTTACCTTGTTTTGTATGTTGTTTACATGTTACAACACTAGTGTTCATTTGTCATGACTAAGACACCAACAGTGATGTAGTATCTAAACCCCACACATGATAAAGATTTCAGTAGTTGTTCCCTGATGTCCTTTTTCTGTGCCAGGATCTCATCTAGAATACCATAATACTGTTAGTCATCATGCTTCCTTATTTTCCCCTGATCTGTCACAGTTTCTTGTACTTTTAAAAATTAACTTGACAGTTTTGAGGAGTACTGGTCAAGTATTTTATAGGGTTTCCCACAATTTGGGTTTGTCTGGTGTGTTTTTCATAGTACAGTGGGGTTACGGTTATTTGGAGGGAGACCACAGAGATGAAATGCCAGTCTCCCCACATCATTTCAGGGGTGTGCCTATTCAACATGACTTATCACTGATGATGTTAACCTTGATCAGCTGATCAAGGTCATGTCTGCCAAGTTTCTTCTTTGTAAAGTTACTTTTCACCCTTTTTCAGGGATGAGGAGTTGTTCAGCTTCACCTCCTTGAGAGGGGAACTTTCAGAGTAATTTATTTGGAAGTATTCTGTAGGGACACTTATTTTTTTCTCCACCATTTATTTATGTAGTAATTCATACTTGTATGTATATGTATCAGCAGGGACTCATGGGCATTTATTTTATACTTAGGTCATTATTTTCCAGGACTACATTATTTTGTTCAAAAGTTTATATGCACAATCCTGAAGAGTTTTGGACTCTCAAAATGTAAACTTTTTTCACCCCATTCTTTATCCTTCCTTGTAGGATCCCAATTATTAATATATTAGAGTACTTGATATTGTTCCATAGGTCACTGAGGCATACTCATTTTTTTCTAAATCTTTTTCTTCATATCATGCTTTTATTTTTAATAATTTCTCTTGACCCATCTTTACATTCAGTGGTTTTTTGCTTCTGCATTGTCGAGTTTGCTTTTAACCTCATCCAATAAAATTTTTATTTCAGATATTTTAGTGTTCAGTTCCAGGATTTATTTTGATTCTTTATTATATCTTATCTTTTCACCTGTTATATCCATATTTTCCTGTAGGTTTTTTGTACATACCACAGCTATTTTAAAGTCTTTATGTGCTAATTCCAATATTTGAGTCTCCTCTGGGTCTATTCCAGTTAACTATTTTTCTATTTGTGACTATGGGCCACATTTTCCTTCTTTATCTGCCCAGGAATTTTAAATTATATACTGTACAGTAAAGATAACATATTGTAGAGATTCTGGATTCAGTTATACTCTTATAAACAGTGTTTTACTACCAGGTAATTAAATTACTGGTGTACTCCCTTAACTTTATGGGGTCATGTTTTTTAAATTTATTTTTTATTTAAAAAATGTTTATTTTGAAAGAGAAAGACAGAGAGAGGGAGAGAAAGAGACAGAGAGCAGGGGAGAAGCAGAGAGAGGGAGAGAGAGAATCCCAAGTAGGCTCTGCACTATCAACACAGAGCCCGATGTGGGACTTGATCTCAATGAACCATGAGATCATGACCTGAGCAGATATTAAGAGTTAGATGCTCAACTGACTGAGTCATCCAGGTGCCCCTGATTTTATGTTTTCTTAGGGAGTCTTAGTCCAGTGTTGTCTTTAGGCTTAGGATGACCTTACTTCTAATGTGTGGCTCTCCTGGGGTTTTAGTAGGAAGTTCAAGGTGTTTAACAAATGTCTTTATATAGATAATTGGTGAGAATATCTTTCAGTAGATTGGAGGGGGAGTATCTTATGGGAAAATCTTGCCATAGAGACTACCTTCTTCTTCTAGGCTTTGAGCCTGGCTTGCTTCTTTGTCTTAATCATATATTTTAAGGAAATACTTATAAAAATATGTATAAAGGAAAAATTTCCTGAATTCCTAGAGGAATTCCTGCATCTTAAAAATCAACTATTTTTTTTACCCAATAAAGAAGAATTAACATGTTTAAATTTAGTGGATGAATGTAAGTGCAATGCGCTTTTAAGTCCTTTATATTTTATTTGTAATATTTCTAAACATCTCAGGCTTGTTATCTGTAAAAGACACCAGGAGAAAAGAAAAGACACCAAGATATTTCAATTTTCTTTTGAAATATATGTGTACATCTTTCTAATAGTCATCATCAAATTAATTACCAATTTTGGTGACTCTGTATTGATAAGCTCGAGGCTCATCCAGTTATTGGATCATGGCAAAAGCTCGAAGTAAGTGAAGAGCTCCCATACTTCGCCTGGCCATCGTTGGCTTATGTGTTTGTCATTATTTTTTAATCTCTCCTTTTTACTACATCTTAACAAAATATCTCATCATTTTGTTAGCTGAATTCTGTCTGTAATTAGAGTCATGAAGTTGTTTACTTTTAACATCTCACTTATCCGAGGATAGTTCAACTTTCACATTCCAATCATTGTTCTAATTATAAAATATAAGAACAAAGGTTTCCACACGTCTTCGATGGGAATCTTTTGCCGTCACTTTGCTTAGTGCTTCTTCCTTGTCGGTCTTCTCTGGAGATGATGTTTTGCTCGCCTCTTCTCTGGTTGTACTTTTCCACTTTACCTGTGTCTTGTCTCTCTAAGATGGCACTCTTCACTTTTACCATGCTTATAGCAAGTTTTGGAATGATGATGAAGGACTCCCACATCAAGTGGCATCTGCCTATCAGCTTGTGAAGCAGCTTGCTGTGCAAAATTTCTTTCTAAAATATCCAGAAGATACTAAAAAGACAAAAATATTCAATCCTACAAATTGAGGCAAATCGTCTATTGTCATGCTCTGGAAGGAATTTCCACTAATTACAGAGTAAATGGAATTGGGAGGAGGACAGAAGTCAGTGTCTTATCCATGCTTTGCCTCAGGTAAGGGAGTAGCCTCACATCCCCAAAAGAAGGTAAGAGACCACACCCACCACCATCTTGTGGTGACCAACTGTGCTAGTCAGAAAATTAGAGAGCTGTTTATTTCAAGACATATATTCTGTGAACAGTGTGCCAAGAAAACAAAGAAGGAGGATGCCTGGGGGAGGGGGCTAGTCAGCTAAGTGTCTGGCTCTTGATTTTGGCTCAGGTCATGATCTCATAGTTGTGAGATCTGAATGTAGAGTCTGCTTAAGATTCTCTCTCTCTCTCTCTCTCTCTCTCTCTCTCTCTCTCTCTCTCTCTTTCTCTCTCTCTCTCTCCCTCTGCTTGTGTGCTCTCTCTTAAAATAAATAAATTAAAAAAAACCCAACTGAGAAGGTAACTGAGAGAAATTATTGTTTGTCCACTATAATTTTGGAATGTAGCTAATGAAAAAACTACTTCAGGATTAGGAAATGATAATAGGATGGATGTCATTGTCTTCATTAAGGGAAGAAATACAGGAGGGAAGAACAGATTTAGATGAAAGATGATGAGTTTACTTGTATGCATGCTGAGTTTGAAGCTCCTGTGGTGTTTAATTTTAATCATTAAGATTTGAGGTCCTTTTAGGTTTTATTTATAATCAGTAAGACTTTTCAGATGGATTCAAGGGAATAACTGGTAGGAACTTGGCCATGTTAAATCAGAAGTAATATGGATTTGAAAAACACATGGTTGAAGTCAAGGATATGGATGAGAGAAGAGAAAAAGGCTCTGGATAAATCCCCAGGGTCACCAACATTTTTGTATAGGCAAAAGTAAAGGAATGAGCAAAGTTAGGGAGATACAGAAGCAGAGATGGAAAGATGTCAAGGAAAGGGTGGTGTCTCAGAATCTAAGGGAGTAAAGTGCTTCGGGAAAGAGAAATGGGTCACAATGTCAAATGCTTCAGTTTACGTAAGTCAGTCCGATGAATGTATATATTAGGTAAAATTAAGTAAGATAAATGCTGAAAACCGAGACTAGAATTGGGTACCAGGTATCCATTGGTTATCATTGACTAAGACATTTCACAGGAGTGAAGGCGTAGAAGCGGCATTCCCATGTGTTGAGTGAATGACAGGGCAAGTGAGGGCCACAAAGGTCTTATAGAGGGATGCCTGGCTGGCTCAGTCAGAAGAGCATGTGACTCTTGATATCTGGGTCGTGAGTTCGAGCCCCATGTTGGGTGTGGAGATTGCTTGAATAAATAAAACTTAAAAGTCTTGCAAAAACCTGACTTGGAAAGTAATGACACTGGGCAATAGCTAGAAGGTTATGTAGGATCAAGGGAAGATTCTTTTGTTCATAAGAAAGACTTGAATACATTTATATATTTTTTATTTAAAAAAATTTTAAATAGTTTATTACCAAGTTGATTTCCATATAACACCCAGTGCTCTGTCCCACAAGTGCCCTCCTCCATGACCATCACCCCTCCTTCCCCTTCCCCCCTCCCTCTTCAGCCCTCAGTTTGTGCTCAGCATTCAATGGTCTTTCATGATTTGCCTCCCTCCCTCCCCACAACTCTTCCCCCGCCTTTCCCATTCCCATGGTCTCCTATTAGGTTTCTCTGTTAGACCTATGAGTGACAACATATGGTATCTGTCCTTCTCTGCCTGACTTATTTCGCTTAGCATGACTCCCTCGAGGTCCATCCATGTTGCTACAAATGGCCAGATTTCATTCTTTCTCATTGCCGTATAGTACTCCATTGTGTATATAAACTACATCTTCTTGATCCATTCGGGAAAGGAAGCAAATGAGAGATTTGGGAGAGAATGATGAGCTAATTCCTGGTGAGTGAAGGTACAGGTAAATTTATTGGCCAACCACTTACTCTGTGCTTCACAGAACCCAATTTAGAGATTTTTGGATCCTTCAGTTCTTAAGTGAAATTATGTTGCTGCAGGGATCATAGAGGTCTTTGCTACCTGAAGCCCCCTAACTATGGCACGTAATTATGAACACTACTAACAGTAACAGAAAAACCTAGTAGAAAAACTGTTTCATTCTAAAAAGGGTTTGAGATGGTGTATTTGAATAAATATTATTTTCTTACTGTGTATTATTTTAATGATACAATTGGATAAAAAGAAATGGGTGATAAAATCAAGACAAAAAGGAGATTAGTTTTGGGTATACAGAATACAGCTGAGCAAGATTAGTACAGAGCAAATGCACGTCACATTGCTCTGTTCAGTTGCTAAAGGTTGGCTGCAAATTTGGCCGTCTGCTTGCCGGTGCCCAAAACAAAGAGGGAAAAACAATTGGTTATAAGTTTCAAAACACCCAAATGAAAGAAACAACCTATTTTTTTAAGGAGAAAGCAGTTTTTCCTAGCTGTGAGGCTTGAGAGATAGCTCTTACGGATGCTTTCCGCTCCTATGATGAAAATGTGAGAAGACATCATAGGAATTTCTTTGCAATGCCCATCACTGGAAGTGGAGGACAGAATCATGTACATCACTTGTATACAATACAGCATTAGCAAGGGGCATTTAATAGGCACTAAACATTTAAAAGGTTCTGCCTGCTTTCATAGGTCCTGTTCTTACATTTCAATAGTCCCTCAAATACCATCTGCCCGGTGTTGCACCCTAGATTTTCATTCCCCTAAAAACCTCTGAAACGAATGGGGCCCACATTTCATTTCAGAGTGGATGAAAAAGTATCCGTTTCAGTGCCCTTTTCCATTGTTTACCGTGCTTTCCACTCAGTCTAAGAGAAGCAAAGCACTTGGTACTAGCGGCTGATAATGCTGGGTTTCATTTATAATCATTAAGATTTTCAAATAGACACCGTTTCTCAGGGCACATACTTATCTGGGAGAGATAATCTATGGGCCTTGCTAGTGTCCAGCAGTGACAAGGTATAGACACAGGAAATTAAAGTTCTAGGAAGAGGAAATCATTGTTGGCCCAAATGTTATAGTGCCTTTTTGTTCTGGCTAGAGGTAAGCCAAGATTTAATTATACTGTTGCTGGTTTGGTTTGATAAGTGTAACAGATGCTAAGTCATAGGTGGCTGGGAATCAACACTTTTTTTTCCCCAGTGGGTAATAACATGTTTGCTTTGAAATATTTTATCTAAGTGTGAGATTCAATGTGTACAGCTTTTTGAGGTGAGGGCTCTGAGAAATGCAATACGGCAAAGGCAGATTTGAATGTCGGGCTGAGGGCTGCCCTGGTAACTCTGATCACAGAAGTCCCTCTTCACTTCTGGAGCATCATTTTAGAAATCTCTGTGCACCAAAAAGCTCTCCCAAGTGCTGAGTCTCTTACTGAAACAAGGCCGTTCTATGCCTGAAGACAGCAGCTCTCTCTGGTGCTTCTCTCTGTGAGTATTCCAGGTTCCATATTGCCAAACTGTGGCTGTGAAGGGCTTCCTGTCAAGAGCACTAGCTTAAGTGAAACCGCTTTCATTTCCTAGCAGGACCAGATTAGAGGGAGACGGCTGTTCCAGAAAAAGAGAAGGGCAAAGGTACTACGTTAAGAGACTACTGGTATGGGGATGGGAATGGTGTATATGGAACAAGAAGCTACGTGAAGAGGTTGGGTCTGGTTCCTTAACCAGTCAGATGACCTGTAGTCTTCTGTTTCATGAATATAGACCTCGTCCTTCACCAGGCAGCAGTAAATCACCACTTACCTCTTGGGAAAGGCACCCACGTTCCCTGTCGTGGAGTTTGGCTTTTGGAAACTCTGACTTATTATGTGATTTTTGGAAAGCAATTGAACTTCTGGGCTTCAGGTGCCACTTGGGTATGATCTAAACTAATTATATTTGGGCTTTTTCATACCCCTTGAGAGATGTGAAGAAACCCCAAAGCACAGAATTCTGAAGTTCAAACATTATCTGGCTTAGCTTAGGCCCCAGGCGTGTGAGTTCAGAGGGAAGTGTTCTCCATCACAACTGGACCAACATGAAAAAAATGTATCCCCAAAGGGTAAAGAAAATCCTTTGGTTGATTGTTAGAGTGTTTCTTTGGTCTTCAACAGTGAGATGCTCTTTGTTGTAAGAGTATTGTTACTGGAAGTGCAATACTATATTATGGATACAATCTTCTAATTAGGTTTGACAGGATGCTTCCTTCACTATCTGTGTGACTTGGTAAAGTCACCTTGGTCATTCTGAATTGTTCATCTGTAAAATGGAATTATTATCCTATCTCTCTAGATTCATGCAAGAAGAGATCCTTCCCCCCAACTCTTACATGCTGTTGTTATTTTAGATTTCATGATGTTTGTTCTGGGAATGGACTAGTTTTCGTTGATGACTCACATTTTCCTTGGTCCACCGAGATTCCCCAGGTGCTTCTGGCTATACCTGGTCCTGTGAGTCTCTTTCCTCCTGTCTGGGATGTGTACAGTTTGGTTTTCATCCAAATGGAAGATTATGTTTAAACTCCTTTCTCTGGGTTTTTCTTTTTTTTTTTTTGGAGATTATTATGTTATTGTCTTTAGCAAAGGTAGACATCACATTGATAAAATTACTCCCTTCTCTATTAATGAAGCCCAGGCACACACGTACAGAGGCTCAGACTCATTGAGGGTAGGTCCAGTTTCTCTCAAGGGTGATCCAGGCAGGACAGCTGCATGGGAGACCACAGACATGCATGGTCTCACCTGCTGCCAACGTGTGGCTGGAAACTGTCCGACAGTGAGTGAATGGTTTGGTGAAACTAAGCCTCAAAGCTCAACCCTTGGCTTTGGACATAGTCTCAGAGGAAGAACTTGAATATGTGTGAAGAGTGTGACCAGGGAATAGATCACGAATCCTTAAACTTTCTTGTGTGCTAGGGATCTCTTTGGCAGTTTGGTGAAGCCTGTGGATCATCTATAGTATCCTTTGAAGTACACTGAAATAGTCATTAAAATATTTTGAAAAACAAATCTGTGGCATAGTGAGACATGTATTTTTTATTCATGCATTAGATACGTACGGAGCCTAAGAGCAAATCAAATAAGTAATTTGTTATGATTAAAGTTATGATGACTGTAATAGTAATTTCAACATATCTGTTACAACTGGAATACAGTATGAAAACACCTGTGATTTCTGTTGGTGACAAAATCACAGAAACTGTTAGTCTGACTGTGTTTTGTTGCCTACATTCATAATTGAAAGAAATACTAAATTTCAGTTAGAGAAATTTAGTGAAAATACATATATGATTTTTTTTCCTGTGCAACTTTATGGATCCCCTGAATTCTATCCCAGATGAAGGACCCTAGGTTTAAACAATAATGAAAACAGAAGAAAAGATAAGTTTAAGAAGAATGGAAAGCTTTCCTTTTCAGTGTAGTTCCATGAATGTTCTTACACTTCGAACCACTAACAGTAAATACTTTAGCTTGGTGTTTAGCATATCTTTTTGTATACCATCTTCTCCCAATAAATGTTTGCTAAAGAACTAACAAAAACATTGCTTTGCATTTATCCATCTACTTGTCTTATATATATAAGTCATATATTATATATTATATGATTTTTTAGAGAAAAAGAGAATTTTTTAGAGAAAGAGAGAATACATGAATACACGAGCAGGGGAAGGGGGCAGAGGGAGAGAGAGAAAATCTTAAACTTGAGCATGGAGCCTAACACAGGGCTCAATCCCACAATACTGGGATCATGACCTGAGCTGAAATCAAGAGTCAGATACTCAACCAACTGAGTCACTCAGGCACCCCTATTTGTCTTTTTTTCTCCAGTGGAATATGACCACTTTGAATTTGTTGAATGGGAAAAAACTGATATGATGTAATATGATATGTTATGATATATGTATGATATAACATAATACAATATATTGTGTCAGATTAAATACGAACGTCTTCAAAACACCATCTATGTAGCTTTGTAATATCCCATCAGATAGGAAAGAGAGAACTCTTACTAATTCCTGGCAGAATTCGATTCAACATCCCCCATTTATTGCGTATGTATCCCTGTCAGAAACATAACGTCAGTTAATACAACAAGCTTGTAGGCACACATCATCCATGTTCAACAGTGTAATTTGAAGATCATTGAGTTTGTATGTAGTGAGCCATGGCGGTCATTGGACCAAAAATGATGGCAGCATGGGGATGTAGAGATGGTTCCTGCCTACAGAGAGCTTACGTCCAGGAGGGTGGAAGGATGTGTATAAGCCTAATCATGAGGCAAGGTAAACAAAAGCAGACTGAGGGATTGCCATGGCAAAAGGCACTGGGGTAGGATGGACTTTTTTTTTCTGGGAATGGCAGATTTTTCAGAGGAACTGAAGTTTGAGGAGAGAAGGAAAGGAAGCAGCAGAAGGAAAGGTAGGTCGAGATTTAAATTGCAGAGCTGGGTGTGGTGACTGACTATACAGTGCAGAAATACCACTGCTGCCCTCAAACTACGTGTCGATTCTCTGTCTTATTCCACGCCACTGGACACTACATCATAATGATTTTGTAAGAGCCTCTCAGAATGTGCAATGAACCTCGAGTTTTTCAGATTACGTTTAACTAACTGTTCCCTCTTCGTCCCCAGTAGAAGCATTGCTCACTGGCTCTCTGACAGGAACAGAGCATCTAAATGCCATCTGTTAACAACCTAACAATGCTAATCTGAGGCACTGCTCTGCTCTCAGACTCTGGTTAAGTATCATTGTAGCGGTTCATAGTAGTTTTCCCAAATCAAAAATTTAAGAGGATTAATAACACATAGTAATTTGATCTGATTTTATTTTCTTGGACGAGGCAAGGCAATTAGGGAGCCATCATCCATGCTATGCCTCTGTTTATCCTAATGAGAAGCACCCTGATTTATAATGAAAGCTGGCAGTTTAATGTAGCTCAAAACATAATTTGTAAACTCTAATGACCAGAGTGTTAGCTATCAGAATGCTACAGATGGAACCATTTCTCAGAGTATGTGCTGTTTTGATGTTTCTGGATCACGTTGCTTTGCTCATTGCAGGAAAAATATTGCTTTATACACAGTTCACTAGATAATCAAACAGTTCCATCTTCTACCGAAAATATGTTTCTCATATAATCATCTGTTTAAGTACATCTTTGGCCTTTGAATGTGCAGAATCATGGAATAATTGAATAGAAGAGACTGAAAATGCTCTAGTTCAATTGCTTTATTTTGTAAATAAAGACTTCCAGGCCCAGAGAAAAAGAGACTTGCCTAAGATCGTTTGACCCCATGGTAGTAGGCCTCGGGTAGGATCCAGCCAATACATTTGCCCCTGCCTTGAGGCTGCTCCCCTGTGCGGGTAGTTTTTAGGGGCCTTGATCCTTTATTCGTTTGGTGCTTTATGCTGCATGAAAACAAAGTTTCTCGGCCAGTTTTCTGAGGCCTCCTGGCCAAGTACCATTGTGTATTTCACACCGAAAGGGTAAGTGTTGTCATTGGTGAAGCCTCCTCCCTTCTTCTCTGCTTCTTGGCTCTATTTCTAAATTGATCCTCTAGTAGTGTGAAGAATTGCCCTCCAAAATCTTCACCCATGTTCTAACCCCCGGAACCTGTGTTTGTGACCTTGTTTGGAAAAAAGGTCTTTGCAGATGTAATTAAGTTAAGGATATTAAGATGGAATCATCCTGGACTTAAGGTGAGCCCCATGTCCAAGGTCAGGTGTCCTTATAAGAGAAGGGCAGAGGGAGATTTGAGAGACAGAGACACAAGAGAGAAGGCCATGTGAAAACAGAGACAGAGACTGGAGTTCTGCAGATACAAGCCAAGGGCCAAGGACATGCCAAGGATCACTGGCAGACACCAGAATCCAGGAGAGAGACACGGAATGGATTCTCCCTCAGAATCTCCAAAAGGAACCAAACTAGATGCTAATACATTTTTATGGAATGAATGAAAGGCAAATAAATGCTCACTTTTAAGAAAGTGCATAATAGCCCATTTCATCAGACTGCCAAGAAGTTAGGCACTACAGAGAAGATAAAAGGAGATTCTCTCAAAGGAGAATCAAATTTCATTGCAGCATCTGTGACACCATACATCTTCTGTAAGAATCGGTTATGTGAGTTTGAGACTCCAGTTACTATCATCATCCCTAAAGGACCCCAAGTTCCTCTGTAGCTCCCCATCATCAGCGAGTAAGGGAATTAGTGATGTCCCTTCCTCAGGGTAGGGGTGGGTGCTGCAGAATCACATTCCCATTAGAGGGGATAAAAGCACCGAGCAAGTTCAGTGGATAACTCTGGGTCCCTTAATCCTTCTGATCCTCAATTTTGCATTTGGAAAATGGACAGAGAATAACAGCTTCCTCAAAGCCTTGCTGAGGTCACAGCATGAGATAAGTGCTGACACTCACCTTTAACTGGACACAGTACACCGTGCCCCTATTACTTGCCCGAGTTCTGAACAAATTGAGAAACAAGACCAAAGTATCCATAGATGGAAAACAATGACTACTAGTTAAAGGCTAAGTAGTAAAGGCTAAGATGGAGTCCACAGCTGGTGTGAGACCCGAGGGGCTGCTAAATCCCTGCGTGGCGCACACTTACCTTTCCAGTCTCAGGCTACCCTGGACCCCGCCGTGGGGCCAGAGCTGGTCCCCCGAGGAGCTGAGCAAACCATATGCTCCCTATAGACTGGCCCACTTCTAAGAGAAAGAGGCAGGGTTTTGCATGTCAGATTCCTGCCACCACATTCACTACTGAACTGAGTGACTCCCATGGGGAGAGTGAGTGAGAGGTGACATGAGGCCAAGAGTGTAGTGGAAATAGAGCTTCTTTCACGTGGACACGCGCTTCAGGAATGGGGAGTGGCTTTCTGTTTTCTTAACCTGCTAAGTCTGTGCTCAGCCGTGGAGTGGCCTTCTCCCCAAGGGAGTGGCATCCGTGGGTCCCCATGATGCTCCCATTCTCATCCTTATGAGACTGTCCTCCATGCCTACCAGCCTCTGCTCACCAGTGATTCTGTCTTGGCTTATGTCCAAGATTATATCTTCAATGTAGTTCATAATCTAGAAATATGTACTGTAAAACTATGTAGTATTTGGCAAAAGATGCTGAAAGAAAACAACTGTAGGTAAATGGTATTTTGATAATTATGAAATTAGGAGAATAAATCTTTTTCATTTCTGGAAGCTGGCTAAAAGGAGGAGGTCTGAAATTCTCTCTTGCGTATTCCTCCAAAGGCCTATCTGATCTCTGTTCTAAATTTATGTCTCTCAATCTCCAAGAATCCAGTTGGCTTTAAAACTCTTGATAATTTTGAGATGGTCTTCTATTTTCCTTTAGTTGTTATAGCTTAATACTGCATAATCAGGAAGAATCTATCATGTTCACTATTTGTAATAGATATGCAGTTAAATTGTTCTCAAAAACCGTTAGAGTTTCCCCCCTCAAAACCAAATTCAAAGATAAAATTAACGGAGTATACAGAGACCCTGGATGTAGTATCCTAAATAACTAAATACATATTTGCTCAGTAACTACGATTTACAAATGCGTAAATTACAAAGATCTTCCTTCTCTTCCTTCCAGTGTACCCAACAGAGGTAGGAACTGGTTACAAAGTTACAATTATGTCCTATGTGCTTGTGAGAGAAAAGGAGATCTTAGTTTTACATGTTGTATGTTCCGCAATGTGTATGTTTCAGAACAAAAGCTGTAAAAGTGGCTTTTAAGAGCCTTTAGGAAGGGGCTGGAAAATCTTGAAAGTGGAAAGGGGTAAGTTAAAGGAATAGGGAAAGAATTGCTATTGGCCTAAAATCAGAGGAGGTTAAAATATGACCACAATATAAAATATATAAACATTCTCTAAACTACTCAGCTCTCTCAGATGCATGAACGCTGCATTACCTTGAATTTACACACACACAGCTTTATATATTCTGCAGCTAACTGTAATCTGTCAGACTGAAAGCTGAGATAGTGAGGGAAATGAGATTGAACAGTCGAGTAGAAATTCCTCCTCATCTTTCCTTGATTTTCTTTCCTCTTTGAATAGTTTATATTTTATATAAATACACACACACATATAGTTTATATATTTACTCTATAGCCACATGGATCGTGGGCGATGGAAGGAACCTCACTTACAAAGGATCTAGTCTAATCTCTCACCAAATTTTGGAATTTTCTCCTTATCATTCCAAATTCTACTCTTCCTACGTCTACTTGAAGAGACCTAGGGATGCAGACCTCTGAAAGCAGGAGGGACTCATGCTTTTTGCAGACAGTGCGGCCGTTAGAAAACTCTTGTATCGGAGTTGACCTTTGTCTCCTGTAATAGCCAGCCTTTGATTTTCATTCAGTCTTTTGGAACTAAAGGGAATAAATTTAGTCCCCTGCCTCGCTCCCATGACACTCTTTCAGATGTTGGAAGAAACCTCTCAGGTTGCAATCAACCTTTTTTTCTAACTTATAGCCAAGTCTTGCCCATCTAAAGAAATGACGTTTTCGGGGGAATTAACATCTCAACAATATAGAATCTTCC
The DNA here is from genome assembly GCF_006229205.1 of Suricata suricatta. Lineage (NCBI taxonomy): Eukaryota > Metazoa > Chordata > Mammalia > Carnivora > Herpestidae > Suricata > Suricata suricatta. Next base: position 22,748,595 of record NC_043712.1, on the reverse strand, counting down.
AATCCTTATAGATGGTACATCTTTCCAGTTATCTTGGTAGTCTTTAATTTCTCTCAGCAGTATTTTATACTTTTCTCATTTTTGCATATATTTGTTAAATTTATCTCTATTTCATAGGGTTTTAAGATTGAGATTATAATTCATATAAATGTGTCCCCTTAAACTGTATAATTTGATGGCTTTTAGTATATTCACTAAGATGTGCAAAACTACCACTTCATAGTTTTTAAATGGCATTTAAAATTTCAATTCCCAATTGTTTATACGGATTATATACAGTTTCTACTATGTAGATACACAATTGATTTTTGACTTTGTATCATGGGACCTTGCTAAACTCATTTTTAGTTCTAATTTTTTTAATGTTTATTTATTTTTGAGAGAGAGAGAAAGAGATGGAGTATGAGCAGGGGAGAGGGTGAGAGAGAGAGGGAGACATAGAATCCGAAGCAGGTTCCAGGCTCTGGGCTGTCAGCACAGAGCCTGACGTGGGGCTCGAACAGACAAGCTGTGAGATCATGACCCGAGCCGAAGTTGGAGGCTTAACCAATTGAGCCACCCTGGTGCTCCTAGTTCTAACTTTTTTGAAAATCCTATTGGATTTTCTACATAAACAATCATGGCATCTTTTATTTATTGTTATTATTATTAATTTTAGTAGTAGTAGTAGTAGTATTTAATTTACATCCAAGTTAGTTAGCGTATAGTGCAATAATGATTTCAGGAGTAGATTCCAGGGATTCATCCCCTACGTACAGCATCAGGTGCTCATCCCAACAAGTGTCATCCTTGATGCCCCTTGCCCATTTGGTCCATTCCCTGCCCCCCACAACACCTCAGCAACCCTCAGTTTCTTCTCTATATTTAAGAGTCTCTTAAAAAAAAAAGTCTCTTATGTTTTATCCCCCTCCCTGTTTTTATTATTTTTGCTTCCCTTATGTTCATCTGTTTTATATCTTAAATTTCACATATGAGTGAAGTCATATGATATTTGTCTTTCTCTGACTAATTTTGCTTAGCATAATACCCTCTAGTTTCATCCACGTTGTTGCAAATGGCAAGATTTCATTTTTTATTGCCTAGTAATATTCCTTTGTGTGTGTGTGTATATATATATACATATATATATACATATATATATATGTATATATATATAGGATTAGGATATATATATGTATGTATACACACACATATATAACATTTTTTATTGCCTAGTAATATTCCTTTGTGTGTGTGTATATATATACATATATATACATATATATATATACATAGGATTATGTATATATATATACACACATATATATAACATCTTCTTTATCCATCTGTTGATGGACATTTGGGCTCTTTCCATACTCTGGCTATTGTAGAGAGTGCTGCTATAAACATTGGGGTGCATGTGCAATCATGGCATCTTTTTAAAAGGCAGTTTTAATTCTTTTCTTATTTCTATTCTTTACTTCTTTACTTTGCATTATTACTAAACCTCCAATAAACTGGAGAGTAGCAGTGATGAGAGCAGATATCCTCTGTCTTATTCCTCATTTTAGAAGGAAGCATTCTTCACCATTAGGTTTGATACAGCTATACGTTTTTTATAGATGCCCTTGATTAAATTGTGGAGTTTCTTCAAACATTCAGTTTGCTGAGTAATATTTTAGTGAATGGGTGTTGAATTTTGTCAAATGGTTTTTATGCATCTATTAGGATTCTTATATGGTTTCCTGTTTAGAATATGTTAATATGATGACTTAAATTGATTAACTAATTTAAAAATGTTGTACTTGTCTTTCTGGGATGAACGTCATTCAGTCATGATGTATCATCCGGTTGCATTCAGTCATGTAACATTTTTAAAGTCATTTCACATCCATATGCTCAAGGGATATTGTTCTGTGCTTCTTTTTTAAAACAATGTCTTGGGATCATTTTGTTAACAATAATGTCGGCCTCATAAAATGAGCTTGAGAGTGTTCCCTTTTTTCTATTTTCTGAAAGATTTGTATATAATTGGCATTATATTACCTTAACTGTTTAGTAGAATTTACCCAGTGAAGCCAGTGGAGCCTATTATTTTCTTTGTGGGAATATTTCCAATTATGAACCCAAATTATTTAATAGCTATAGGGCTATGCTGGTTAGTTATTTTTTTCCCTTGGGTAAGCTTTGATGTTTTATGTCTTTCAAATAATTTGTTCAGTTCATCTGAGTTGTCAAATTTATTGCCATATTCTGTTTATAAGGCCTCTGAAATTTTTCCTTTTTATATTGGTGATTTATGTCCATTTTTTTGCTGATCTAGCAATTTAATAACATTTATAAATTTAAGAAAATTTATCAATTTTACTATTTCAAAGACTATTGTCAATGTACTTTGTTTTTCTAGTTTTTATGTCACTGATTTCTGAACTTTATTATTTCCTTTCTTCTACTTACAGTAAGCTTTTTCTGGTCATTAAGAAGCTTAGAACATTGATTTTGATCTTATCTTCTCTAATATGTTGTTATATAAATTCCTTGTAGCCACCACGTTAGCTACCTCTTGCAAATTTTGTTATGTTACGTTTTCATTTTCATTCAATTCTAAATATTTTCTCATTTCCTTTGTGATTACTTTTTGGACTCCTGGGTTATTTAGAAATGTGTTGCTCAATTTTCAAGTACTAGGGAACTTCTTAAGACATTCTTTTAATGTCGATTTCTAATTTAATTCCATTATGGTCAAATTTCAGTCCTTTAATTTACTAAGACATGTTTTATGGACCAGAATGTAGCGTTTTGGTGAATGTTTCACGTGCATTTGAAAAGAATATGCATCTTAGTCCATTCAAGTTGTTACGACAAAACACCACAGACGGGGTGACTTATGAACAAGAGAAATTTATTTCTCATAGTTCTGGGGGCTGGAAGCCCAAGATCAGGGTCCTGGCATGGTCGAATTCTGGTGAGAACTGTCTTCCAGGCTGCAGACTTCCAACTTCTTGCTGTGTTCTCTCACCTGTGAGAAGGGGCAAGGGAGCTCTCGGACTTCTAAGAGGTCATTGATCTCATCCATAAGGGTTTTGCCCTCTTGACCTAATTGCTTCCCTTCCTGAAGGACCCATCTCCTAATACCATCACTTTGGTGGCTAGGATTTCAACATAGGAATTTGGGAGGGGCCACATTTAACTTCTAGCAGTCACTACCGGGTAGTGTGGGTAGTGTGTTCTATAGATGTTATTTTGGTCAAGTGATTGACGGTACATTCAGGCATTCTATGTTTTTATTGATTCCTTTTAAGTTATTCTATCAACTATTGAGAGGGAAGCACGGAAATCACCAATATAACTTGAATTTGTCTCTTTTCTTTTTATTTCTAGAGGTTTTGGGTTCATCTATTTTGGAGCTCTTTTATTTGGTGTAAACACATTTGGTATTACTATCTTTTGTGTTGAATTTGCCTTCTTTATTCTTGTGAAATGTCCCTTTTTTTCTTCCCTGATTATAGTCCTTGTTGTGAAGTCTACTTTGTTTGATACTAATATAGCCATTCCTGCTTTCTTTATATTGTTTTCAGATTATATCTTCTCCATTGTTTACCCCTTAACCTGTGTCTCTAAACTACTAGTTTTTCCCTTGAGTAGGCAGCACAAGATTGGTTGTTACCATTTGTTTTATTTTTAATTATGAGACAAACTGCCTTTTCACTGGGATATTTAGATTGTTAGTGTTTAATGTAATCATCAATATAGTTTGGTGTTAATCTACTGTCTTGATATTTGTTTTTAATCTGATCCATAGGTTTCCTTCATTTTTCATGTTTTCTTGCTTTCTTTTGGATTAATTCTTTTAGAATTCGATTTTTTTCTTCTGTATTGGCTATACATTTTGTTTAATGTGTGTGTGTGTGTGTGTGTGTGTGTGTGTGTGTGTGTGTGTGGTTACTCTAGTGTTTGCAACATATGTTTTTAACTTACCACATTCTACTTTCAAATATTATAACACACTGCAAATTACATAACATCTTTGGACACTATACTACCATTTTTCCTTCCTAATCTTTGTACTATTGTCATTCATCTTCTAATACATTGTTATTATTTTTATAAATAGGTAGTTATTTAACATTTATTCATTTTTGAGGCAGTGACAGGGCACGAGCAGGGGAAGGGCAGAGAGACGGAGACACAGAATCTGAAGCAGGCTCCAGGCTCTGAGCTGTCAGAACAGAGCCTGATATAGGGCTTGAACTCACAAACCATGAGATCATGACCTATGCTGAAGTCAGATGCTTAACTGATTGGGCCACTCAGGCATCCCTAAATAGGCAATTATTTTTAAAAAGGATTATTAAAATGATAAAAAGTTTATGTTTATCCATATTTCCCATTTTTGTCATTCTTCATTTCTGTGTCCAGATCCAGATAGCTTTCTAATATATATTCCTTCCACCCTAAGAACTTCATTTAGGATTTCTTATAGTGTAGGTCTGCTGGCAATGAATTCTCTTAGCTTTTGTTTGTCTGAAAGCATTTCACTTTCATATTTGAAAGATATTTTTAACATTAAAGAATTCTAGGTTGAATTTTTTCGTGCTTTATTGTTATTATTTTTATGTTTATTTATTTATTTTGAGATAGAGAGTGTGGGCACCCATGCACATGAGAGAGAGCAGGAGAGAGGCAGAGAGAAGGAAAGAAAGAGAATCCCAAGCAGGCTCTGGGCTGTTGCCAGAGTCTGAAATGAGGCTCAATCCCATGAATTGTGAGATTGTGACCTGAGCTAAAATCAAGAATCAAGACTTGGACACTTTAACATATTGAGCCACCTAGGTGCCCCATTTTTAATACTATAAAGATTGAATGTCATTGTCTTCTTCCATCATAGTTTCTGATGAAATATCAGTCATATGTTTGACATACATATTACATCTGTATGTAATATATCTTTGTTCTATGGCTACTTTTAAGATTTTCTCTTTATTACTGGTATTTAACAACTTAATTTTGAGGTACTATGGTCTGGTTTTCTTTATCTTTATTCTGCTTGGGGTTCATTGAGCTTTGTGAATCTGCAGGATTATAGTTTTCATCAAGTTTGATAAAAGTTTGGTCTTTATTCTTCAAATAAATTTTCTTCCCATATTTTCTCTTTTCTGTTTTTGGGATTCCAATTACATATGTATTATCTCATGTATCACTGAGGCTCTGCTCACTTTTTCCCCAGTCTTTTTATTTCTGAGCTTTAGTTTGGATAGTTTTATTGCTATATGTTCAAGTTCACTACTTTTTTCTAGAGTGTTTAATCTACTCTTCAGTCAACCCAGTTAATTTTTTCATTTAAAATATTATATGTTTTATCTCTAGAATTCCATTTGAGTCTTTTGTATATTATCTGTTCTCTCTCTAGCATAGTAAAGTTATCTTCTACCTTCTTGAAAATATAGAGCATATTTATAATAGTCCTTTTAACTTGGTCTACTAATTGCATGATCTATGACATTTCCAAGTTGGGTCTTATTGGTTGATATTTTTCCTAGTTGTGAGTTTATATTCCTACATCTTTGCATACCCAGTAGTTTTTTATTAGATACCAGACATTGCACATTTTTTTAAATTGTGAGTTCCTGGATTTTGTTGTATTCCTTTAAATAGTGTTGACAGTGAAATTACATGGAGTCAGTTGGTATTTTATTCCAAACCTCAGATGGAGCCTTGATTTTAATATTTTTTAGGGTAAAACATTTTGTATAGGGCCAATTTGGTCCCAAAAGGAGGCAAACTTTTCTGAGTACTTTACCCCAAAGCCCTTGTATGTAAGGCTGTTCTATTCTGTCTGATGGGAACAGACTACTCAACAACCTCATGTGATTTCCAGGAATTATTCTTCACCTTCCTTTCTGGTGCTTCTTTTCCTCACTTTGGGTAATCTTCTCTTTAGAATGCCGTGTAGTATTCAGCCAAGGAGTCAAGGTGACCCCTCTGCAGATTCCTCTTGCTCACTTTTTATGCAGCTTTTCTTTTTTGGTATCTAGTCAGCAGTTATACCTATTTTGTTCTTCTGGGCCCCTGAACTCAGTGAGACCTCCAAGGTCTCTTTGGGTTATGACTTGAGCTTATTTGTTATCCTTCTTTAAGAGAGCATAGACCTGAAACTATTGTTTCTTAGATATTGTCTGATTTCCTAGTTGCTTAAGGTAGAGATGCAAGTCTGGTCTCTGTCAGTCCATCTTGGATAGAAGCAAAATTTACTCTTCAATTTTTCAACTTTAATGCTTGGCACCTGGGTATCTCAGTAGGTTAAGCATCCGACTCTTGATTTGAGCTCAGGTCCTGATCTCATGGTTGGTGGGATATAGTCCCACATTGGGCTTTGCACTGACAGCACAAAGCCTGCTTGGGATTCCTTCCCTCCCTCTTTCCTTACTCCTCTCCCCCGCCCCTTTAAGTAAATAAATAAATTTTAAAAATAACCTTTAATGTTTTTTCATTATGTGAAACTTTCTTCATATTATCCTCATTCAGTTTGGCTGCTGTATACTTCATCCTACAAGGACATGCTATTTTGGGGGTAAAAAACCCCATTTTATCAATTCACAAGCCCCATTTTAGTCACACATATGTGTCCCCAAAGCGATTTTTCATTTTTAAAATGAGAAACATAACTATAACATCTCAGTGATCATTAGACATTTGTCCTGAATATTCTCTTCCTCTGTCTCCACACCATTTACATTTTTATCCGGGGCAAGTGGGCTGGACTTCTTCCAGCTCCTTGTACACTCCGGCTTTCTTTCCTCCACTAAGTCCAGATGCGGTGGCCTTTCCGTGAGTCAGACTCACTGATCTTTTTCATGAGTTAGGGCCTTTGCACATGCTGTTTCCCCTACCGGGGAGCTCTGTCCTGAGATATTTAATACCTTCATAATATTTAAGCTTCAGGACAAATATCATTTATTCCAAGAGTCTTCCTTTCCCTTATAATCCAAAGTATCTCATGTCCCTCTCCATTCTGATTTTTGTCACAACTTCCTTTCCTGGTTCCCTGACATTTACCTTTATAGCATATTTTCTGGATTTGATATTTTGTAGATTTGATATTTTGTGTATTTATTTGTTTTCCTTTCTTATTTTCTAGTCCCTCACTCTTCCTAGCTACCCCACACCTGGAATGTGTGTGTGTGAGAGCAGGAGTTAGACTGTCTTATTCACTCCAGTATTCCTGGCTCCTGACACATAGCAGGCACTCAATTATTTGTTGAATGAATGACTAAATGAACAAATACATGAATTCTTTTTATTAATGTTGTTTATTTATTTTCGAGAGACAGCATGAACAAGAGAGGGTCAGAGAGAGAGGGAGACACAGAATCTGAAGACAGGCTCCAGGCTCTGAGCTAGCTGTCAGCACAGAGCCGATGCGGGGCTCGAACCCATAAACCAAGAGATCATGACCTGAGCTGAAGTTGGATGCTTAACTGACTGAGCCACCCTGGTGCCCCAAATATATGAATTCTTATAACTTTCTTCAAAACATCAAGAGAATATGTGTATTAGAAGTTTTACACAGGCTACAGCATAGTGCTCGGATAAGTATTTAAAACATTTTCTTTTTTGGTTAAAATAAAGAATGTAAAAACTTCTGATGTGTACTTATTGTCCTGAAAAAAATCAGCCTCAAAGAAAAATAATTTTATGTGTCATACACAATTTCTTTTTAAATTACTTTTAAATGACATTCTTATGTGTCATGCACAATTACTTCTTAAATTCAGAATTCAAGAAAATGCCAATCTACTTTATTTATAGAAATTTATTTACAGAATTAAAAAGGAGAAATATAGACAATGAGATAGAAAATAAAATGGAAAAAGATTCCATCTGCAACAGCACCATGAAAAATAAAAAAATCTAGTAATAAACTTAACAAGAAAGTTTAAGATATATAAATGTTTGAAGAAATCTTAGTTAAAAATGCGTAGTGCCTACGGGGTACCTGCGTGGCTCAGTCAGTTTGGCATCCGACTTTGGCTCAGGTTATGATCTCGTGGCTATTGAGTTCAAGCCTTGCATGGGGCCCTGTGCTGACAGCTCAGAGCCTGGAGCCTGCTTCGGATTCTGTGTCTCCCTCTCCTTCTCCCTCTCCCCTGCTTGTACTCTGTCTCTATCTTTCTCAAAACTAAATAAACAAAAAATATATATAGTGTCTAGAATATCCCTTTTCCTGGGGCAGAACTAGCCATGTACGTGCTTGGCTGTCAGTAGCTTACAGCTGCGCCCTTCTCCAGAGACTTATCCTCAACTGAAAAGGATCTTTCTCACTTGAAAATGGCTGGAAGTTTATTTCGGGATGTATCTGAAGCCAATGTCTGGACCAAAGCTCAGTACCCTTTCCTGGTGGCCCTGCATGCTCCGGAGCTCTTCCTGGAGTCAGACGGAGGTACATCGTGACTACAGCCACATCTTTACTTAGCTTCCTCCCCAGACCAGTTTTTTCCTCCTGGCTTTTGTATAGGCTTCTTTTGAAATCACTTCTCAAAAATCACTTGTGCCAAGAAGATCCGTCTTGGGCTCTGCTTCTGGAGAATCTGATCTAAGAGACCTCTTAACAGGGGACTGGTTAAATAAATCATAGTAGGGGGGGCCTGGGTGCCTCAGTCGGTTAAGCGTCCGGCTTCTGCTCAGGGCATGATCTCACGGTTCGTGGGTTCGAGCCCTGCGTTGGGCTCTGTACTAACAGCTATCTCAGAGCCTGGAGCCTGCTTCGGATTCTGCCTCTCCCTCTCTCTTGACCCTCCCCTGCTCGCACTGTCTCTCTCAAATAAATTTAAAAAAATTAAAAAAAAATCATAGTAGTCTGTATAATGGAGCACTACCTAGACATTAAAAAAGGGGAGGCAATAGGGGCTCCTGGGTGGCTCAGCTGGTTGAGTGTTCGACTCGGCTCAGGTCATTATTTTGCAGTTCATGAGTTGGAGCCTCATGTTGGGCTCTGTGCCTGGAGCCTGCTTTGGATTCTGTGTCTCCCTCCCTCTCTCTCTCTCTCTCTCTCTCTCTCTCTCTCTCTCCCCCTCCTTCACTCGTACTCTGTCCTTCTCTCTCTCAAAAAAAAAATTTTTTTTTAATTTTAAAAGGGGGAGGCAACAGCTTTCTACATACTGATATGGAATGCGCTCCAAAGCAGAGTGCAAAAGCAAGTTGCAAATGAATATCTAAAATATAGTTTTATTTATATTAGGAAAGGCAATTTACAAATATGCTTGAATTTGCATAGAATATCCTTGTAAGAATAGCCGAGAAATGATAAGAGTGTTTGCTTGAGGCCAAGGGAGCCTAACTGGGATCTATGAGATGGGAGGGAAAAAGAGCACACTTGGTCCTATACACTCTTTCCTACTTTGTAAATATCCTACCGCATAAATTAAATGACCTATCAAGTTATATGATGTCAACAATGTTAAAGCAAAAACCATTAGTACTATAAAAAAAAACTTAGGAGAATGTTAGTTATCAGAAGTCTTTTCTCTTGCCCTCAGGAATAGATCACATTAAAAAAAATAGGCATGCCACTACTCAAATGGAAACACATGTTTTTGAAGTTCTTGGAGAGCGCTTAAAAAATCATCTAATTATCTGTAACTTAAGGATTCTTTCTGTAATTTTCTTAATTTACATAGTAAACAATTTCCTTGTAGGTAATGCCATGGCAACTTCCAACTGGCCCTTTCCAAATTATCACAAATTGGCAAGTATCTTCATTCAAATGAGTGTGCTTTTTCTGAACTTGAACTTAATTACCATTCATTTTGCTGCATTAATTATGATAGATTTCCTGCCTCCTTTATGCCTGTGGCCACACAGACATCACACCATTGTAAGTTATACTTGGCCTTTGGTTATAAATTAGACACACATCTCTGCTGTGAATTGTCCATTATGCTAAAGATCAAACAAGCTGGACTTGGGGCTTAAACACAGGAAGTAATGTCAATGCACAGTCCTGAAATTTGAGACTGCACATCGTCTCTGCCTCATAAAACAGAGGTCGTGACTATATTCAAAACCTTTCTGCAACTGAAACATGATAGAGGATATCTCTTACCTCTCTCCTTGTCCATCGCTGAGACCAAGGTGTGTAACAACCAAAAACCTTCACTCTTCAACTGCATGGGTGCTGTTTTTGTAGGTAGACAAAGTACTCTTCCCCTACCATCTCCCCACCTACCCACCCCTGTCCCATTTGTGTACCCACTCAGAGATGGCCCAGGAGACACAGGGCAGGAAGGCGGGTGTGAATGCATCTTGTGGGGATGACCATTTGTTCTTCCATTCACTTAATAGACATTTAATGAATACTTACTAAGTGCTAGGCTCTGTGCCAAAGGTCTGGGCACATAGTGCTGAATATGGTACCTAGCCTCATGGAGTTTAGATTCACTTTGAGGAAAGATAGTAAGCAAATAAGAGTAAGACAATAAACAAAAGTCATCTTAGTGTACACAAAGGAAAGGGAGAAACTGTGTGTGTGTGTGTGTGTGTGTGTGTGTAAATTTTTAACACTATATGTATATATTACATCTCTATCTTTTTGTGTGTGTGTGTTTTTTGACTACCATAAACCTTTACAGTTCTGTGGACTAGAAACAGCACAAGCAAAATTGAAAGGCTGAAGATGACAGCTTGATTGTGGCACATAGGACAGGAAAAAGGGTGGGTTGCTCTTAACAATCAATAGCAGATTGATGGCCCAATAGAAAAGTGGGTGAAAGACATGAACAGATAATTCACAAGAAATGATCTCATTAAATCAACAGAATGTCATTTTCACCCATTAGACTAGCAAAATGTTTTAGCGGTAGGACCTCATGAAGTACCAATGTGATTGGAAAGGCTCTTACATGTAGCTGTTAGTGGTGCAAATTGGTACCTCCTTTTGGGTACCTCTCTGCTGGACAGCTAGTCTGTGTAAATCAAAAGCCCGGAACCTGTTTATGCCATTTGACTCTGTAACATCACTTTCAAAATTTTATCTTGAGAGAAAAGTCAGAGTTACAAATAAAGATTTTTGTACAGGATGTTTATTATATGATTATTTGTAATCATGAAAAATTGCAAATCATCTATCCCAAAATTAGATGTTTAAATTTATGAAAGAACCTATAGGGTGGAATATTATTTCACAATTAAAATTTATATTTTCAAAGAATAAAATATGAGAAAATACTTCAGATCTATCACTACATGAAGAAAGCAGAAAAGCACAGTAAGAAGTTAAGTGAGTTAATAATATACACACAGAAAGGAATAAGTTGTTTCTACGTAATGGAATAGGGAGTGATTTTTTTTTCTATTTTAATTTTTCTTTGTATTTTCTGATTTCAACTGTGAACATGGGTTACTTTTATAATATATTAAAAGATTATATCAGGGGTGCCTGGGTGGCTCAGTCGGTTAAGCGTCCGACTTTGGCTCAGGTCATGATCTCGTGGTTGGTGGACTGGAGCCCTGTATCGGGCTCTGTGCTGACGGCTAGCTCCGAGCCTGGAGCCTGCTTCAGATTTTGTCTCTCCCTCTCTCTCTGACCCTCCCCTGCGCATGCTGTCTCTCTCTCAAAAATAAATAAAAAACCTTAAAATTAAAAAAAAAAGATTATATCAAATGGGAAGAAAGAGATAGGAATATCACCCAACTCATTCTGCACCCAACCAAGATATTTAGAGCCAAATGAGTTTTAAATGACTGTTCAAACCCTTTAAAGATTCCTAATGTCCTTTTCCATACAACTGTCTCACAAACTCTCAAAGTTCCTCTAGGATGTAACCTCATGTTCACAATTATACTTCCAGTGTCTCATTGGAAAGTCTGAGCTATTTCTGATAACTTACTCTATAAGTTCTTATTCTCCTCAAATATGTATTTGAGCACTTTTCCTGGATGTGTCTACACCCCTGGGGTTCTTTAGAGGAGGACAGGAAAGAAAATCCAGGAAAGCAGAAGTATTATTTCCCTATTCCCTATTTGCTCCCCAGCCCCTCTTATGTTTCCAAATTGTGCAATTTAACACCAGATAAAATGATCCTTTCCCTGGAAATCAAAACATGAACATGGCTGGCAAAAATGTATGAGGTCAATGATATGACTGAAACAGTAACAATGACAAAATATGGGGTATCACATCTGGTAGCCATGGAAATTCAGGTTGAATTGCAACTTTTTATAGCTGGGAGAGAGGGAATGTGTAAAAGAAGATTTTGCATTGAGTATTAGATTTTATGAGATACTATAATATTGGAATATAAAAATTATAGTTGGGGACAAGAGAACGGTCTACAACATTTTATGGCTATAAAATAAACTCTTAGGCATACTAATGACACTTTAAAAATCATTTCTTAAAAACATTTTTCATTTGGCTGAATTTTGAAATTTACATATATGTATATTTATAACTTTTAGTTCCCCCTTTTCAGTGTTACAAGTATTCAGGTCAATATGCCTGAAAAAATATTTTTCAGGCTTCATCTGGCAGGAGTAATTTCAGGTTGAGGTGTGTTTGTGTTGTGATTAAAGGGAGGGATTTTTCTTATTCAAATTTTCAATATATAAGATTATAGGATAGTCTCACTTATCAAAAAAAATTGTATTGCTTATCCAATATATTTTGGCAGTATGTTTTTCTCATAATTCTATTATGTCCTGAAAATATCTTCAAAATGGTACCTTGTGGGGCAGTTAAGCATCCGACTTCGGCTCAGGTCATGATCTCGTGGATCGTGAGTTCCAGAGCTGCAGCGGGCTCTGTGCTGACAGCTCAGAGCCTGGATCCTGCTTGGTATTCTGTGTGTGTGTCTCTCTCTCTGACCCTCCTCCTCTTGCTCTCTCTCTCTTTCTCTCAAATTAAATTAAGATACTAAAAAAACCCAAAATGGTATCTTGTAATGGCAAAATTTTTGGAAAACTTCACAGGTATGCACTTTTTTCAAAATAGATCTTTGTTCTATATGAAAAAGTAGAAATCAGAGAAGTCCTCTTTTTGAATCTTATGATTAAGAATCCTTGGGAATAGTTTGCTTATTTATTCAATTAAGAACTAAAACATTATCTAGAAGAAAAAAAGGAGGAGGGATGCTTGGATGTCTTAGTGGGCTAAGTGTCTGATTTCAGCTCAGGCCATGATTTCACAGTTTGTGAGTTCAAGCCCTGAGTTGGGCTCTGTATTGACAGCTTAGAGTCTGGAGCCTGCTTTGGATTCTGTGTCTCCTTCTCTCTCTACCTCTCCCCCATGTGCACTCTGTCTCTCACTCTCTCTCTCTCAAAAATAAACATTAAATTTTTTTTGAAAAAAGGAGGATAGTGTTTATCTGAAAGACTTTGTGGTGTGGCTGTGTTTCATGGAACAGAAGCCTTAGATATATAAATTTAATATTCATAAATTATTGAGAGTGACAGGCAGTAGAGATCTTTCCTAGCAGTTGGAGAGGTGAAAATATTCTTTACTTGGGTGATAGCTTGAGCATATTTTAGTTAATTAATCTATGGAGGACACTAATTTTACTACACAACCCTTGCTTACCAGACCATTCATATTCTTTTATTTCCTAAAATTTTATTTGTCTGCTCTGAGTCTCTACACCCATGTCTGGGGAAAAGTCAATCTCCGTGTGTTTTGTGGGTCCTCTTCACTCCCCCAGACTGAGGGTCATACAAAAAGTCAGGGTCTTATGTAGTCCAGACCTCTGGGGAAGGACCTGCTTGTCTTCAGTTCATACTGGCCACTTCTGAAAAGCTCCTTGGGCTGCCCCTGTGTCTTGGATGTCTCCTTGGGGAGCCTTTCTCTTGGAATAGTGGTAAGGGGCCACCTCTGAGAGAACAGATAGGTGGTCTTCTGGCTGGCACTCAGAGTCTGAGATGGAGAACAGGGCAGAAGAAGCAAGTGCCCAGGGGCTGAAAGGAAGAATAGATGTCCTCGCCAGAGAAGAGTCTTAGGGAAGGAATCATCATTTGGATAAGAGGGCTCAGATGCGGCAGGTTCTAGACTATGACCATGAAGCCCTCAGATCCATGCTTCTTCCAAATTTCCCACTTTTTAGCCCATAAAGCAACAGCTAAGCCATTCCTGGCTCAGAATGTCATCCCTATGCATGGTCTGGAAATGATTGAAATCAGATGAGCCATGACTGTGAATTCACTCATACCAATGTGTACATTATTGACCTGTTCCAATTGAATGGAGAAAGGTAGCAAAATGTAATCCTTGGTAATTCAATGCAGGAAGAAAAAATTTCAGAGGGAAGATACTGCGGAATGGGGATTCTGATGGAAAATGTCTCTGCCCTCAGAGAACGTAAAAGCATGGGGACCCGGTCGTTACTGCTTCAGGGCTGCCCTTTCTCTCGCTTAGGCCCCTTATCCAGGGGTCTCCTTTTATACTTGTAACAATCCCCAATCCCACCTCTGCCACTGTCTACACTCCCCATTCATGTCCCTCTGTCCCAGAGGATCTAAGACATATACCCATGAAGACCAGTTCCCTGTGAGCTGCCATTCACGTCTGCTTGGGTCTCACCAGTGCTTGACAAGCCTTCTCCTCCTTTTTTCTTGGCACATCTCCAGAAGTGCTCTTTGAAATTATTCCTCAGTCCTTAGCTTCCCAGTTGTACCTGCTGAGAGTCACAATAATACAGAGAGTGCGTGACTTTGTGGTTGTGGGCATCAACCACTCTGCACCCACCAGTTAGAGGACCGGCATCAAATTTTTTAGCTGCGCCTGGAAAACAAAGACGATAGTAAATAGAACATAACATCTGAGCACTTGTGATTCTGAAAAGATAATATCTGGGAAGCATTAAGTACCCAAGGACAAGGCTCTGTGAATGTCCTCTGTGATTATGGGTAATCTGTCCTCAAATGAGTGAGCAACGTTTTTCTGTCGTTACGTGGAAAATAAAGCATCCTCTGCATATTCTCCTTCAGCTACTTGGTCTTATCTTCTGTGTATTACTCTGTATTTCCACACAATCACCTTGTCCCAACATGTACCTGCGGACCTGCATTCTCAGATGCTATTGTTTAAGGCCCGGGTTCCTCATTCCCACAATTACCCCACCTTCTCTGTGATCTCCTTTGGGCTTCAGGCAAACTTGGATACTCTGGAACAAACTTGCTGAAATGCTGCCTCCCCTTGGATTACCTTGTACCATCCACTAGACTGTTGCTGATCTTCTCTTCGTCCTGTGTGATTTTTTTTAAAAGATTCATTTTATTATTATTATTTTAAGAGAGACCATGTGTGAGTGGAGGAGAGGAGCAGAGGGAGAGAGAGAGAGAGAGAGAGAGAGAGAGAGAGAGTCCTAAGCAGGCTCGATGCTCAGCACGGATCCCAATGTCGTGCTTGATCCGACAACTCTGGGATCATGACCTGTACTGAAATCTAGAGTCAGATGCTCAACCCACAAAACCACCCAGGCACCCCTTCTTCCTGGGTTATATTTCATGGTTCAGTTCTTAAGATTTTTATTTTCACCTAACTTAAAAATTTTTTTGATGTTTATTTATTTCTGAGAGAGAGAGAGAGAGAGAGAGACAGACAGACAGACAGAGCACGAGCAGGGGAGGGACAAAGAGAGGGAGACACAGAATCCGAAGCAGGCTCCAGGCTCTGAGCTGTCAGCACAGAGCCCGACACAGGGCTCAAACTCATGAACCGGGAGACTATGACTCGAGTTGGAGTTGGAAGCTTAACTGCCTGAGCCGCCCAGGCGCCCCTCATCTTCACTTTTGTACCCATTCACTCTGAGAGCTTCCACAGGAGGTCGAGTGGGACAGATCACTGCTACGTGTCCCACACTCTGAGAAGAGCCAACCACAGCTGGAAGCAGGTACTTCCCCAGGACTGGCCGTGGGGAAGCAGAACTGCCCAATGAACTGAGGCGATACTTGTCCTTTTCTGAATGTAGCATAGTGGTCAAGAGCACGAAGAGATTTCTGGAGCCAGACTACCTAGATTTGAATCCTGGCTCTGCCACTGATAAACTTTATATGACTTTAGTAGAGTTATTTAACCTCTCTGTGCTTCTGGCTTCTTATCTGTAGGAGAGGGATAATAATAGTACCTACTCCTACTCCATGGGTCCATTGAGTCTATTAAGAACTGTGTCAATGTCTTTACAATTCCCTAATCTCTCTGCCTCATTCCCAGTCTCAGTGGGAGAGGAATGGAGGAATGAAGGACTAAGCCATGTTTCTTTCTGCACTTCAGATCTCTCCAGAGAGGGGTCAAACCGGTGCCAGAGGCAAGGGAAGGGAGGAGATGAGATTTAAATCACATCTGAGAATGAAATATTTGACTAGATTGAACTTTTAATAACTTTTCAGAAAATACCTGGAAAGCTGTGGAATCTGTGCAAGAAATAATGAATAATCAGTAAAAGTTTTATTGCAATTTTGGAGAAACACTAAACTGATTTCGTTTTTTTACTCCTCCACTTCGTTCTTCAGTGATGATGACGATGGTGGCTAACAGCATCAGGATAGGTTTCTTGGATATCAGGAAACTATGAAGCTTAAAAATCCATCTAATACTTGATGCCCATTAGGATAGCTAGAATCAGAAATACAGACGCTAACAAATATTGGCAGGGATGTGAAGAATCTGGAATGCTTAGGGGAACCTGGGTGGCTCAGTTGGTTATGCATCCGACTTTGGCTCAAGTCATGATCTCACAGTTTGAGTTCAAGCCCCATGTCGGGCTCTGAGCTGATAGCATGGAGCCTGGAGCCTGCTTCGGATTCTGTGTTTCCCTCTCTCTCTGTCCCTCCGTGACTTGTGCTCTGTCTCTCTCTGTTTCTCAAAAATAAACAAATGTAAAAATAAAGTTTAAAAAAAGGAATCTGGAATGTCTATGCTTGTGGGAAGGTAAAATGGTGCAGCCACTTGGGAAAACAGTTATGCATGGAGTTACCTTCTGACTCAGCAGTTCTATTCCCAGATATCTTCCCAGGAGAAATGCAAACATATGTCGGTACAGAAACGTGTCCACTTAGCTATTCATATTTGCCATGAGGTAGAAACAACCCAAATGTCCATTAACTGATGAATGGATAAACAAAATATGATATCTATATAACAGAATCTTACGCAGTCATAAGAAGAATGAGGTTCTGATACATGTTATCATATGAACGAACCTCAAAGACATTATGCTAAGTGAAAGGAGCAGGCCATATAAGCCTACATTAATATGATCCAATTTATATAAAATACCCAGACTATGTCAAACTGGAGAGAGAGAAAGCAGTGGTTTCCTAGAGCTAATAGTAGGGCAGAGTGGGGAGTGGCTGCCAATGAGTATGAGGTTTCCTTTTGGAGTGACAAAAATATTCTAAATTTAGGTGATGGTGATGGTTGCACAGCTCTGTATATATGATACAAACCAGTGGATCATAAGTGGTCAAACTTTCTGGCATGTGAATTATATGTTAATAAAGCTGTACACAAATCAGTTTATTTTTTCCAGCTGTTGAAAATAGAACCACGCTTTGCATTGCCTCAGGCTTCATACTCTAGGTTAAACAACCTTTACCTTCTCTCTCCACATGGCCTCACTTGCCAGTCAGTGATACTAACAGACATTTGCCATTTTTCTGGTGTCCCAGTATCTGAATCCATTTCCAAGTTTGGGGAAACCCCCACATTTATGAGTCTTGGAAGGTACATCTACCACCTCTCATTATCGAAATGGAAAACAACAAATAGTTGCTTGCTAAAGGTCAGAGGCACATAGAAGAACATAGGCTTGGCCAACCTGCCGCAGACTTAGAGTTAGATATTAGGGATAGGCTCGAAGAAGCAGGGAGAGCGGAGAGTCCATTCTCATGGGGCGGAGAGCAGTGGCAACAACCTACTGTGTTTCCAGCGATAGCATCTGTGTCCAGTGCCAGCCAGTGGGAGCAGTGTGAGCTGTGGCCACCATGGTTAGCAACAGGGGTGAGCTCACTGGATGGGTTTTTGGCTTGAGTTTGGTTGGGATCGAATGCTGCTTCATCTTCTGGTCCTGCCTGTTTTCGAGGTCTGGTTCCTCCAATCTTCCTAGCAATTATGTGAGCAGATTTAATATCCTTCCAATCAATTCTTTTTCTTCCATGATCAGAGTCTCTACCTGCAACTAAGAACACTGTTTAAGTCCATTATTGTCAGCAAGGCAGGATGATTTTCATCCCAGAGGGTCTCCAGGATTCATCCTTCTATTTATTCAGTGATTACTTTGTGTCATTCATTATCCCTTTTATTCCTCAGAACACCTTAGTGGCATAGATACACTTAGCCTCCCTTGTACAAATGAGGAAGCAAGCTCATTGGAATGAATAACTTGTAGGTTCAAACCCAGGTCAAGCCCAGTGATCTTCCCTTTACATCTTTGTGGCCCCTTCTCCATTTTCACTCCTGCCACATCTTGTCCGCCATCTATTGAACAAAAGGTTCCACCACTCTTCCTCTCTCTATTCTCTTCCTTTAAATTGCTCTGGGGCATCACTGCTAGCTTTCTTCATGAAAGTATCGGTGATTCCTCTGTACAAAAGTCTATGCCTACTCCCTGTTGTCTGGATGTTCAGACCTCAGAAAGGCATTTACCGCTGACATCTGACACCTCCTTCCTTTCTGGCTGTATCACTCAGTAATTCTAAACAAGCCCATCACATGCCACAAGGGCAAGCCCTATTTTTTCCTAGTCTGGCTCAACTTACTGCAGACAGTAGGCCCTCAATAAATCTCCTTAATCTGGAGACAGACTAAAGACAAAATATTAAATTCACTCTTCCATCATAAGCCCCAAATTCCATGGCAATGATGATTTGAAGAACAATAAAATAAGCATCACGTATCATATGACAAAATTTATTGGAATGTGATATAGTTGGCAGGAAATAATGTCGGAGTGGAAAATGATCGCTAAATATAAACACTGTAAAGACATGTGTACCATCAAGACTTTATTATTAGATTCCCAGAGATTTTAATTTAGAAGCTCAAGAACTTACAAGGCTATACAATTCCTGGAATGGAATTTAGGTTTGCTTTCTGAAATCAATCCAGTCAATCCTTTTCACACATGAGCATTCTTAGAAAGTCTTTGAACGTCTATTCTTACTCATTTATCCTGGTGGCAAGAAGTCCAAAAATAAAATCGTCACGAGGTTCTGCCTGCTTCCTGCTTTAGTGCCCTGGAAATCTTCCAAGGAAAGCTCATGCACTTTGTGAGTTCTCCTTTGCCTGTCCCATAGCCAGCCTTGAGTAGGTGAAGCCTAGACACAGGACATGGTCTGGGATGGTATTTGGGGCTGCACCAAGTTGTGTGTGTGTGTGTGTGTGTGTGTGTGTGTGTGTGTGTGTGTGGTGCGGGGGTTCCTCCACACCAATAAGGAATTCTTGGACACCTTATTGACGTGTCAGCAATGTCATTGTCATCAATGAGGTGTCCAAGAATTCAACTCATTCGGGCACAATCTACCCTGAGACAGTGTCAGGTTTCACAGATTAAGGGCTCAGTCCTACAAGTCTGTCCCCTCCCCCAGACAGTAGCTGCAAGCCCACATTGTCACCTGGGCTTCTGACCGAACAGCTATAGATTGGAGGCTCTAAGACCCCTTGTTTGTACTTTAGATTCTAGACAGAAATCCAGATTGTTACCCGTACTTTTTGAAAATTTTTATTTCTTTATTTTGGGAGAGAGAGCTAGCAGGGGAGGAGCAGGCTCTGTCAGCAGGGCTTGAATTCACAAACTGTGAGATCGTGACCTGAGCCGAAACCAAGGGTCAGATGCTCAACCAACTGAGCCATTCATGCGCCCCTGTTATCTGTATTGCTGAATGATTGGCTATAAATCAAAGGTTCACAAGAGCCCCTCCCTGGGTTTGATTAACTTGCTGCAGCTCACAGAACTCAGAAACATCTTACTTACTAGATTACTTGTTTATTACATAGGACTTAATTTAGGAATAGCCAGAAGAATAGAAACTTCTATGCCCTGTACAGGTGCATGACCATCCCCAAATCTCCATGTGTTCCCTAAGTCGGAAGCTCTCTGAACCCTATCCTTTCGGGTTTGTATGGAGACTCCAATACATGGACGTGGTTGATTAAATCAGTGGCCTTTGCAATTGAACTCAAAGTCCTGTCCCTCTCCCCAGGTTGTGGGGGTGTGGGTGGGGTGGGACTGAAGGTTCCAACCTTTTAATCCCTTGGTTGGTTCTCCTGGCAAACACCCCTTATCCTTAGGTTACCTGAGGAATTTCCAAAAGCAATCTCATTAACATAACAAAGACTCGTTTATTGTGTATCTTAGGAAATTCCAAAGGTTTTAGGAGCTCTGTGCCAGAAATGGGGACAGAGACTAAATATATATTTCTTATTATACATTACAATATCGCAGATGCTATGAACCAAAATGAATCAAAGAGGCTGAGCAAGAGAATGCAGAGGCGCACATCTCAGCTGCCCAAGGCTGGACCTGAAAGCAAGGGCAATGGGAGGATGCTGGTGAGGAGGAAAGGGCCATTCTTAGTGGACACTGAGCTTGGCTCCAGTCCTACACTACTCCTCTCCCTCCATCCAGTGAGGCCAACGGGGCTCCAAACAGATTCTGACCTAAGATGGATCGAAGGGTCTACAGAACACGTTCTGGGGTGCTATGGCATCATCTTTTAATTGCTGGTTCTATCCCTTACTTTGGGCCCTGAATGTGATTCTGTGTAAGTTTCTGGGCAGATCCCCCTGGAAGATCCAGCCTAGCGTCTGGATGACTGACGGTGCCCCTTCTCTCCTCCTGCTTCCCCTTTGCCCTTCCCAGGATGGCTACCACTCCATTCTTGCTGTGAGGAGCCTTGGGCCTACTGAGTGGCTCTCCTGGATGCTACTTGCTCACTTGAACCACTGCCTATTGTTAAGGCTGTAGCTTTCCATTAGTGCCATCTTTCACAGTCTCTGGCCAGGTTGAGCCTGTGCCCTCAAGGCCTGCCTTCCCACTGTGAGGCCCTGTAGGCAGACCTGATTCCAAACCTGACCACATGCTGACTTCATCAGGCTCTCTTCCTCAGAGTAGGCTGTCAGGGGCACAGCCACGGGTTAGAGACTGATAACCTTACAGAGGAAGAGGGGTTAAAATCCTAGACTCATGGACAGCAGGAATCAGGGAACACACTGAAGGGACCAGGGTGCCTATTAGCCCACAGATGTCTTTGTGCTAAATAGAAAAACACATCCCTTGTAGCTGGAACAATTAGAAAAAGTTGCTCTTTTTCCAGATGGATACAACCTGAAGTGGTTTGATGTGGCTCCCCAAAAATACATCAAGTCCTAACCCCTAACCTGATGCCCGTGAATGCAGCCTTATTTGCATTGAGGATCTTGGTGATTTAATTAAGTGAAAGACCCTGAAATGAAATCATCTTGGATTAACCAGGTGGGCCTTGATTCCAATGGCATATGTCCGTATAAGAAGAGGAGAAACACAGTGCTGACCCAGGGAGAAAGCCACATGATGATGAAGGCAGAGATTGGAGCTATGTAGGTACAAGTCAAGGGATGCCAAGGATTGAGAACAGCCTCTTAGAAGCCAGGAGAGAGGAATGAAGGGATTGTCCCCTAGAGCCTCCAGAAGGCTGGAGTCGATGCCCTGATTTCAGACTTCTGGGCTCCGGAGCCATGAGAGAATAAGTCTCTGTCATGTTCAGTCTCTTGGTTTGTGGTCATGAGTTTCAGCAGCCCTAGAAAATGAGTGTGCAAGTCCAGGAAGGGGACATGGCTTTCTGGGAAGAAAGCAGGCTGACTTTGAGCCCCTCCTGCCCCTCAGCCTGATGTCTCTGAGCGTGGCACATGCATAAACTACACAACCATTTGCCAAAGCTCTGAGACTGAGGACCCAGAGCCCGAATCCACAAAAAGAATTCAAGGGAGTCAGCACATGGCGGTGCTAAAAGAATGAATTCTGGAAGCAGCCAGAAGCCTGGGATTCTAACAGTGTCACAAGTTAGTATAACTTTGAGCTTCATCTTCTTATCTGTAAATGGGGATGGGGACGGAAACAGCATTTCCTTCACTTGCTGGGAATCATTATTCCTCTGGTTTCACTGAATGGCTGTTGGGATTGGGTGACAATGTGTAGTACTTGATGTCCCAACTTTCCTTCCCACCTTCCTGGTGGTAGCACTGCAGGAGCAAGAGGGCTGCTTGGATCTGTGCTACAACTTGGCTTCAGCTCGGGAAGGTCTGGGGCCTCTTGAAATGGTGGCCAGTGACATCTGCCCTTGGCTCCTTGGGCCTGTTGGAGAGGAGAGGGAGGGGAGCAAACAAGAACCATAGTTTAGGAAGAACAGTTTCCCTAACATGGCCACAATTTGAAATCTACTCTGCATCTTCATTGCGCGTGTGACACTGTGTACATGCAAAAGTGATTGAAGACAAGCTCCTCAATGAACATAAGCATTTTAATGGCCATTTTGATCTCAGTTAAGTGTATAAGTGAGGAATGGGTTCTTTCTTTCAGTATGCCCATAATTGGATGTTGTCTTTGTCAGGCAAATGAATGACTTCATTTCATTTTTTAAAAAATGAAAGATGGTGAGTGTTAGCTGTGGGTTCGAGAAGAACGGATTGACACTTTTCTATCGAGGGGGGTCTGCCTGGCTATTCTGAAGCATAGGGACACTCCACAGCTTCTGAGTCTGAACAGAAGAGTTTGTTGAAATACAATATGAATATGCACCACTAAGAGGATTTGATGGTTTATAAAGCCCCTGTGAATCACGTGTGAGCAGGAGTCACCAGAAAGTCTAATCAGGGGAGTGAGGTGGCGTTAGGTTATCCAGTGGCCGGGGTCTTGTGGTTCTTTTGGAACAGAAGGTAGCAACATCATGGCTTTTCTTATCTTTAGGTCTATATTTATTGATAAGGACATTGCAAATGAGTGGGATTCACTGAGCCGTCCCTGTGGGATGTGCCTGTCCTTGCATGTGTGAGCAATTTACATAAAAAGTAGTCTCTGGAGGGCTCAGTTCTGCCCTCTGAACTGACAGATGCATATACTTTGGAACTATGAATTTGCTCATCTAATGAAGCAGGGATAATATAGGCATTTCTATGTTTTTATGCCCCCTCTCAGCATTCCCAGGGATTCTGAGGCAGAAATTCATTGCTTACAAGGTAGTTAAATAAAGATGCTAAAGGATTAGCTAAAACATTATCCATGTGTTGCCCTAGAGTTGGTGCCAATATCTACCAACAAAAGAGAGGATTAATCTCAGAGCCTTGGGCTAAATGGCAAGCTGATGCTCGAGTCACATCCCAGCATACTCCATGGCAAGGAAGCTGTTTTATCTCCATCCAGGGTGGTATTGATAGACTTATGGAATAAGTTTTCGTGGTCTCCAGAAGCTTGTCAGCCTTCCAGTGACATGGTTTTTTTCAAATCATTCAGCTAGTCAGGTCCATCTGGAAACAGTTGTTTTGATGCTTTGTGTCTTTCATGTGACCCCTAATAAAGGCTACAGAAAGAACATGGCTTGCAGAAAGTTTGAGATGTCCCAAAGTAGTATTTAATAACCTGATGACATTCAAACAAATCAGCACCTTCTTTGGAAGTTTATGTGTTAGCACAAGAAGCCACAGAGGCTTGGAGTGATGGAATGTTTGCCCCAGAGGGTCTTAGAGCTCCTGAGCCCACCTTCCATTTGGGGAGACATATCCTCTGTGGCTTTCCCTCTAGGGGGTCTCTGGCTGTGGTCTCTGCACACTCAGAGAGTGGGATGCTTACCACGTCCGAAGGCAGCCTATTTCTTCTGCTAGGCCATGATAGCACAAGGAAAGTTCCTCTGTTGATCTGGAACGTGCTTATGTAACGTTTGGTCCTAGTTCAGCTTTCTAAAACAACAAAGAGTAAATCTCTTTCTCCATAATGGACTGCATGGTCTAGACAAATGGATGGAGATATTGGATTTGATGCTGCTTTATTGCTTAACTAGCTGAGGAGTTTAGAATCCCTCAGAACCCTGGCTTCCTGATCTCTTCAGTGAAGATCAGAATCCCCATCACATGGGCGAATATATTTTAACCACTCATCCCAGTGCCTAATGTATCATGGATACTTATTGAATGTTCCTTTTACCTTCTACTTCTCAGCTCTTCAAACACTTGAAGGCTGCACATCTGTTTCTCTTTGGTCTTCTCTTTTCACAGCCACTAAACTGTAGATCAAAGGGATGGAGTTGAAAGTGGGGGCTGAGAAGGGGAAGGGGGGGCTGGGAAATATTTAAGTTAGTATTTCCTGAAGTGTTGGCATTGACAAGTGGTGAGAAGGATTCTTTTCAGATAGCACGTGGGTGATCATTCTACAATTTAAATTTAAATCTGCCTCAGGGATAGATTTCATAGTTTCCTTCTAGAACGGCAGATGATACTATTTTCCTTTGTATGATATTGATAGAAAGTTTGTTTTAAACATAAGTTTATTTAAGAATAAAGGTGAATCAAGTACAAAAAAAGAGCTCAGATTATCTTTAAAATCAAAGGAATTTCCAAACAAATAAAAATCTAGTTCAAATCTCACTAGTTAGCCAATCAGAAAAGGCTACATACCTTACGATTCTAACTTTCTGATATGCTGGAAAAGGCAAAACGTGGGAGACAATGAAAAGCTGGAGCACAGGGGATTTGTAGGATATGGAAACTATTCTGTGTGATGCCACAGTGACAGATGTGGGTCACTGAATGTTTGTCAAAGCCCATAGGATATACAAGACAAAGAATGAATCCTAAGCTATGGACTTTCATTGATAATAACGTATCAATACTGTAATAAATGTATTACATACGCTAACGCCAGATTGTAATAATAGAGGAAAGTGGGGGGTGGGTATGAGGGAGGGAGTGTATGGAAACTACTTTCTGCTCCGTTTTTTTTCTGAAAGCCTAAAACTGCTCCAAAAAAGTCTACTAATTAAAAAAGAAATCTCATTAGCTAGGCAAATTACCAGTCTGTTTATTCACTACCATATCTCCATTTGCCTCAGGATATTTCATGTCAAAAGCCAAATTAGTCACATTTCCCCCCAAAATGATACAACTGGCTACCTAGTTACCACCAATTGCCAGTCTCTGAGGTCCTCAGGCTCATTTCAAGTGCTCCTAATACTCCTTAATTTACTACATTCAATTTATTACTAAATCCTGCCTATGAATTCCCCCCACCCCCTCCTCCTACTCTTCCTGGAATCTCAGGCCTATTTGATTTCTACAACTATTGCCATGGACTGGAAGCTCTCATTACTCCAAGCCTGGGCTACTCTGAGAGCTTCTTGGGTGGTCTTCTTATCTTTAATTTCTCCCCTCCACCCCAGACCATCCACTAACATCTATTAAAATGCTGTGCTAATGTCAATTTCATCCTATTTCCTCCTCTGCTTGAGAATTTGTAAGCCTCTGTTCCCAACCATCCTAATGGGTAGAATGATCAAAGATACGGATATTGTGTGTGCCCACCAGGTCAGGACAGGGAGCTGGATGAAGATCAGCCACCAGCTGATCCGACAAAGACAGTGACTTAACAAGGATAATTATGAGTATTTATTGAGCACCTGTAATGGATGGTGGCATGTGTGCCCAAGCGGAGGCTCTCATTCCCCTTCCCAGTGCTGAGAGTGTTGGCAACTGACAGCTCTAAATGAGTCCCTTTCTAGGAATTGCTCTCGCCTGAAGGCACCTACCTCCCAGGGGCAACCCATACCCAGTGCCTGGTGGACAAATGCCCTACCTCTTTGCCTTGACGCAGGGCATTTCAAAAGGGCCATCAGACTCCTAGAGCTCCCCATTGATTGACTGCATGTGTGGTGACTGCATTGCCATTAGGCTCTTCCCCACTCTTGCTCTCCTGCGCTCCATCCAATAATCATCCTGCACTCAAACCTCCATCTTGGCATCGACTTCATGGGGATCTGCATCTATGATAGCATCCAAGGTCAACTGAGGTCTAAGTCTGTGCTGTTCCACTGAGGTACACTT
This sequence comes from Suricata suricatta, assembly GCF_006229205.1. Taxonomy (NCBI): domain Eukaryota; kingdom Metazoa; phylum Chordata; class Mammalia; order Carnivora; family Herpestidae; genus Suricata; species Suricata suricatta. The sequence continues at coordinate 22,722,566 of NC_043712.1, read as the reverse complement.
AAAAAAAAAAAAGATAAAAAGTAACTGATATTTTTTGAATACCTTCTGGGTTTCAGGTGCTGTATAGGATCTTTTATTTATGGGACTTCTTATCTTTACATCAACCTGGTGAGATAGACCTGCTTTCCAGATGAGAATACTAAGAATGAAAGGATTTGGAAATGTTCAGATGTGGTCCAGTCAAAAAGGTCTTTGGATTTAGGAAACTCCGGTGAGTGGTAGCAAGGAGACAAAATGATAGCTTAGAACACAGGTGGCTTGGGGCTGCATTATCGTTTACTTCTCCGTGTGCAGGGCCAAGTTTGGTGCCAGGAGACGGAGGCTAATTGGGACCAGGCAGTTTTCCTGTAAAACCAGCTCAAGGTTACTCCACTCCAGGCCCACAGCCTTCCCACTCTGGTTCTTCGCCTGAGCCCTCCCTTTCCAGCCAGCTACTCTGCTTTCCTTCCCTTTTACTAAACGTAACCAGCACATGCCTTTTGTACACGCCTTGTGGTTTCTTCAGAAATGCCCATTCATCAGCCCATTCCCATTATATCCATTTCAGTTTGGTTAAGAATGTATCTCCTTCAGAAAGCCTTTCCTTTTTTTTCTTAATGATTGCTTCTTTTTTTTTTTTTAATGTTTATTTATTTTTGAGTGACACAGAGTGTGAGTGGGGGCTCGGCAGATAGAGAGACACAGAATTTAGAGCAGGCTCCAGGCTCTGAGCTTTCAGCACAGAGCTCAATGCAAGGCTGAAACTCATGAACCGTGAGATCATGACCTGAGCAGAAGTTGGATGCTTACCTGACTGAGCCACCCAGGCGCCCTCCAGAAAGCCTTTCCTAATGCTGCCTCAGATAAAGAATTCATCTCCTTCAAGTAACTTAAACCCTCAGTGTGGTTACAGCTGTTCAAGTCATATCTTAAGTCAGACCCTTAGTCAAGGGTTCAGAAATCTTTGAATGAGGTTGAAGATTAAGTTGGGCTCTAATCTTACTTCTGTTCTGAGAAAAGGCACAGGAATCAAAATGTAATATTAAATTTGTCATGCTAAAATTCCAAGTTTTGGGAAACTGGCTAAGAGGAGGCAGTTCGGGTTTCCTATGAATTCCTCTAAATCTGGACTCTGGGCCCTGATATGGGTCTGGTTATCTCAGGAGGTAGGAGCAGGACAGGAGCCCAGGCCCCATTTTGAATCCAAAAGAGAGCAAGAGGCCAGACCAGTTCAGTCTCACCAGGCAGGCAAAGAAGCCGGTGCAGCGAGGAGGGGGATGGGATTTGAAATATTCCCTCAAAGTTGTGTTCATGGAGAGGCTAATGGAAGCCTCCTCTGTCTTGTGGGCATAGGAGGAACGGGACACAGTGCCCTCCCGCCGCTCCCAGGCACTTGAAGGTAAGCTCCTGGAGGACACCGTACCTCTCCTTTCACTTTCTCTGTGCCACTGCCCAGAAGACTCGAAGTGTCCTGAGCAGAACATGACTGTGTCACTTGTCTGCCAGTGCTCCTTAGAATAAGAGACCCCAGAATGCCTGTTTTCTCCAGCTTTGTTAAGCGGATGTACTCTTCTCTATTTATTACCACGTCTATGGTGTCCATGTGACTTCTGTGTGTTTTTCAGATGCCATTGGGCCTGGACTTTTCTGCCAGGTTGACTGGAATGTCTAGAACATTTTATCATCTGCAGCTGGGAAATCACTGAACTGTCTGAGTATTTTCCTATGTGAGCGATTGTTATGTCAGCCAAGGCACAAGTAAGATTTTAAATAAGCCCAAACTGTTCCATGACATCATTTAGGAGTGAGAATTGTGTAAAGATGGAAACTAAAGTGTTTTTTATTGTGAGGAGCCTGCTTGTCAGAGTTCTCTCCCCTCATCGCTCCCAAGAAAGACTTCATATGTCTTCTTATGTTTGTGATATTATCAAGGATCAAAAACATGTGAGGCAGAAACTTGTAGTTTCTGTTAGCCATTTGGGGCCCACTGGACATACAGATTCTCTTGTCAAGACCCAGTGAGGATCAGGGCACCTGGGTGGCTCAGTCGGTTAAGCATCCAGGTGGCTCAGTTGGTTAAGTGTCCAGCTTTGGCTCAAGTCATGATCTCATGGTTTGTGGGTTCGAGCCCCGCATCGGGCTCTGTGCTGACAGCTCAAAGCCTGGAGCCTGCTTCGCATTCCGTATCTCCCTCTGTCTCTGACCCTCGCCTGCTCACACTGTCTCTCTCTGTCTCTCAAAAATAAATAAAAAACGTAAAAAAAAAAAAAGACCCAGTGAGGATAGTTTGGTTATCTGTTGTCTGAATCCCACTCATTAGGCTGGCATAGAGGATGCCAGGTAAAATATAGGATGCCCAGTTGCATTTGAATTACAGATGAACAACAAATAACTTTGTAGTACAACTATGTCCCAAATATTGCATGGGACATGGTTATACTGAAAGATTATGTTATTCACTTGAAATTGAAATATAAATGGGAATTCTGCATTTTTACTTGCTCAGTGTGGCAATTATAGGCTGACAGGAAGCTGGAGAAACCCCTTCCTCCCTCCGAGAAACTTGGGTCATGAGTAAAGCCTTTAGTCAAGGCAAGGGGGAAAAAGCACATGGTTATCAGTGGCCAAGAAGGTCAAAATAATTCACATTGCCCCATCAAAATCTGTTCTACCTTTGAAAAGCAGAAACAGTTTGGGAACACAGGCATAGCCAGTGGCCCGGGAATGAGACAGATGGCTTCATAGGTGTACATCTAGAATATCAGTCAGCCAGTGTAGACATTGGTTTGGCCATTGGCTGTGGTGGCATCATGCGCACATGCTGGGAAAGGGAAGAAGGATGAGCTTATGGGGAAGCAGCCTGGTGGAGTGGGCTTGGCTGAAGGCCTGGCTGTCTGGTTGTCTAATATCTTGGTTTGGGCTGGTAAAAAAATCCAGTGAGATCCAATGTGGCAGTCCAATCATAGGGAAAGTCCTGATTCCTGAAGAGAGAGGGCTGGTGAGATTTTGGATAATAGTTAGGACCCTGGGCCAGTGGGGATCTGGGAAACATGGCATGTGATGGTGATGGCTAGGGAAGGGGGTATTAATGAAGACCACAGCTTGAGGCTTTTGGACTCCTGGGCTTCTCCCAATCCTATAAGGACCTTACAGGGTCGCCTGTTCGATTCTGGGTCCAACCCAGGAGTGAGGTGAGGCAGCTTATGTCCTGCCCGCTTGGTCAGGTTGGACAGGGCCCAGGAGGTGCTAGGCCCATGAGACCAACAGAGAGAGCCAAGATCTGAATAGCCCAGGAGAGACTAAGGTAACAGCCATAGAACTGCCTCAGTTGTGCCAGGAATGTGTGTGCGGTAGGGAACAGCCATGTACCAGACACCATTTGAAGAAGCAGGAAAAACAGTTGGGGATGCACGACTGACTGAAACAGAAAACCACAGGCCCAAAAGGCAGGTGAGTCATCATATAAAGATAGCACTAGAAGCCATAAAGGTCGTCATCCTTTGAAAAACAGAAACAATTATTAAAAGGTGGGAATAAGCTTTTGTAGGGTGTGTGTGATCTCTGGCTAGGCTCCCACGCTCAGCAGGAACCTGTCCTAAAAAGGTTTGCACTGGGAGCAGCTTGCAGGTTGAACAGCCTGAGCCCTCAGGAGAGAAGCACAAGTTTCCACCAGGTCTGACGTCTCGATTGATTAATTGCATTGAACGCCTTGTGTGAAGTCATAGAAATAAATTCAGATGGACTGGGGGCACCAAAGCTAACAAGAAGGAGATTTTGAGGGAAGTGAATGAGAGATTGAAAGAGGAAGTAAGGAGATAAAAGGAAAGACATGCAAAGAAAGAAAGAAGCCCCACAAACATGTAGGCACTCTGGCCCCTTAGAGCCCCTGCTTTGTGCATTGTGACCAAATATCCTAAAGGCTAGTCTCTACTAGACATTATTACCTTATTTTTTAAAAGTTTATTTATTTGTTTTGAGAGAGAGAGAGAGAGAGAGAGAATGAATCCCAGCATGGAGCTGAGAACATGGAGCCTGGTGTGGGGCTCAAACTCACAAACCATGAGATCATGACCTGAGCTGAAATCAAGAGTTGGATGCTAACTGACTGAGACACCTAGACACCCCTAGACATTATTACCTTATTTTAAAATTTAAGTTACTTTTTAAAAATTATTTTTTAATTTGGGTATTGTTGACACTCAACATTACATTAGTTTCAGGTATACAAGGTAGTGATTTGACAAGATACACTGTACTGTGTTCACCACAAGTACAGCTACCATCTGTCCCATTACATCACTTTTACAATATCATTGACTGTATTCTTTATGCTCTGCCTATTTTTTTTCCCCTTGTGACTTACTCATGCTATAACTGGAAGCCTGTATCTCCTACTCCCCTTCACCCATTTTGCCCAAATCCTCAGCCTTCAAGAGAAGACTCTGGCAACCATTAGTTTGTTCTCTGTATTTATAGATCTGATTCTGCTTTTTGTTTTGATACCAAACTGTTTACGATGCTATCACCAGCTTCTATGAGGCATTCCTTACTCATGTTGTTTTCTACTGAGTTGATTTATATTAAACTGTTGAAAAGTTCAGTCTGAATGTGGATGCTGTTGGCCATGAGTGCTTCTTAGTGTAACTTCTAAATGTACTTCTTAAAAATTTTTAATGTTTCTTATTTATTTTTGAGAGACAGAGAGAGCTAGCATGAGCAGGGGAGGGTCAGAGAGAGAGGGAGACACAGAATCTGAAACAGGCTCCAGGCTCTGAGCTAGCTGTCAGAACAGAGCTTGATGTTGGGCTTGAACCCACGAACCATGAGATCATGACCTGAGCCGAAGCTGGATGCTTAACCCACTGAGCCACCCAGGTGCCCTTAAATGTACTTCTAAGTGCCTAAGTTTTCAGGAACTGAGAAATAGTCTCCTAGGTCCATGTTTTCCTTTTCCCAGAAGCCTGAACTTTCCCACCCAAGGCTTTGGTATCAATGTGTGGTTCCTGTTAAAATGGTGTTTCCTCTCACTTACTTGATTTTTGTGTTTATCACATCTCTATCTACACCTTTGAATGTAAAATAAATGATTTCAAAGTGATTTTTTTTTGCACTTCTAGAGTTGAAATAGGCAGAAATGCATAATTCTGTTAATGAAAAAACATCTGAACTGGGGTAAAATAAAAGCATTTATTTTCCAAATTCAAGGCCAAACTCTGGAATTTAATCATCTCATAAAAATAAACCATTTGAAAATTACTTAATTCATCATCGATTCAGTCTGGACATTAGATATCAAGGAAGAAAGACAGTAAAGTTCTGTTAGCATGAAAAGTCCAAAGCATGTTTTATATAAGTGTTAAGAGTTTAGGATCAAATAGTCACTGTGTGTTCACTCTAAAGAAAAGTTTCGTTTTCGAAGTCCCCAGTGGGTCAGCTAGGTGTAATGTTGGGAGCACACAGGACTAGGAATCTTCTGGATTCTCAGTATAATCCAAGACAAGTAATCTAACATCAGACTTTGATGTCTTTGCCTGTATATGAGATATAGTTAGTGCTATGGTCTGAACATGTCTGCCCCTAATTCATAAGTTAAAACCTAACCCAAAGGGGATAGTATTAGAAGTCAGGACCTTTGGGAGGCCATTAGGTGATGTGAGCAGATCCCGGTGAATGGCATTATAAAAGCAGTCAGAGAAAGCATCCTCACCGCTTCAGCCATGTGAAGTGACAGAGTGAAGACAGCCATCTAGGAAAAAGTGGGAGCTCACCAGACACCAAAACTGCTGGTACCTTGATCTTGGACATCTCAGCCTCCAGAACTGTGGGCAATAAACTTCTGCTGTTGATAAGCTACACATTCTATGACATCTTTTTTTTTTTTAGAGCAATCCAATCAGACTAATACAGAGAGATAGTTGAGGCCTTTCCCAAATTCTAGACTCCACAACAAAATCCATCAAATTCCCTAAATGCTAAAGCATTTGCCTATTACTTGATGATTCACTTGGCATTTAGGATCTTGCTGTGGATGAGGGCCCAATATGAGTATTGGCTCTGGTGTTGATGAAATGTGTGAGAATTAATGAGATTTTGAGGACTGAAGGCAAGATCAATGCTTTGGAACCCTCTTAATGATGTGGCATATGTAGAAAACAGGTTGCGAACTGAGGATGCTTAAGCCTAAGGCTTATAGCGTGGTTAGCTTCTCTATGTTCTTCCCAGATGCCCCACATGCTGACAAGATTATTATCCTGGCCATCACCCTATAACCCAGTGGTGGCATACCTTGCGCGTTAGTTAGGAAGCTCTGGACTAGAACTTAGAACTAGAACTACTGTAGAATGGAGAATGACAGTTTACCCAATAAGCATGATACTACTAAAACTAATACTGTTTATTTTTATTCTTTAATTCTTCAAGGAAAACTCCAGAACGAATGAGAAGGAACAGATATGAAAGGAGCAAGATAATAAATTTAGTTGGGGACATACTGGTTTCAGGGCATCTCTGAAATATCCGAGTGCAGTTGTTGAGGTAGATACCCAGATCTGAAAGTTGATGGAAACCTGGGCTGGAGAGACTTCTGGAAGTCATGCATATATAGATGAGATTTGAAACTGTGGGTGAGATTTCATTGAGAGACTGAGAAGAAGCCAAGAGATGGGTTCAAGAGAACACTAATATTTTAAGGATTGTTAAAGAGAAGGAGCCAGAGAAAGGTACAGGGCTCTTTTGGAGCCATTTACAAAGTGATTTAATGTCATTTCATAAATGAGAAACAAGATACATTGATATGATTTATGTTGTGTAATGACACACGTGAATATAGGCCAGGGCACGTGCGTATAGTGGACTTGTTCATTCCACGCATTTGTTCACAGTAAATGCATTCTTTCTTTCAACTGGCATTTACTGAGTACCTACTATTGTACCTGGAATTATTCTAACCATTCAAAATACAACAGTGAGCAAAACAGGTCATGTACCTTTCCTAGGGAGTTTTATTGTGGCGTGTGCATACACACCACACCACACCACACCACACCACACCACACTACCACACTAAATATTTAGAGCCTACTTCCCAAGAGGTAGAGCAGAACGCAGATAGGCTTGTGTTTTTCCTGGGCCAAGACCCTTTATCCTCTGGAAGGATTGCCTATCTTCACCTCCAAGTGAACAGGGCTTTGGCCCTGTTGTTACAGTTGGTTTTTTTTTTTTTTTTTTCACTTAAAAGGTTAACTGGATAGTTGAATTACAGGATTCTAGCCAGTGTATGCTTCCCTGATGGAGTTTCCAGCTCATCAGCAAGCCGAGCTGGTTTGGCATCTGTCTTACATCACCAAGGAGCCGGGCATCTGCAGGCTGAGCTCCTCCTGGGGAGGAGGCATCAGCAGGACCTGATCTGCCTTCACACTGTCATTGCCAAATGACAGGAGAGCAGCACGGGGCCTGGTTTGAATCTGAGATGGCAGGCTCCGAGGACAAAGCCTGCAGGGGTCATGTTATATTGGAAACTCTTTCATTTAAATCTGTTGCCACATATTCTAACTCCTGTTCTTCCGGCTCCAAAAAGGGAAGGCAAATCTATATTTTTCACTTTATTGTTTCTCCCAGATTATTATCATTATTATCATTATCATTATTATTGTTGTTAAATTTTTCTCGAATAATTAGAAGGTCAGAGATTTTCTCCATTTTTGGGCTAGTATGCTCTGGGCCTCCTTAGTTGATAAGCCAACCCAACTTCTAGAATTTTCTATGTTTATTAATGGCATGATCTGATGATGTTTCTAATCTCTCTGGGTTTTTAAAAAAAATTTTAATATTTATTATTGAGAAACCGAGAGAGACAGAGCATGAACAGGGGAGGGGCAGCGAGAAGGGGAAACACAGACCCCGAAGCAGGCTCCAGGCTCTGAGCTGTCAGCACAGAGCCCAACGTGGAGCTCGAATCCACAAGCTGTGAGATCATGACCTGAGCTGAAGTTAGACGCTTAAGCGACTGAGCCACCCAGGCACCCCTCTCCCTGTTTTTTAAAAGTAATTTTCCAACCAGAGGCACCTGGGTGGTTCAGTTGGTTAAGCATCCAACTTCAGGTCATGATCGTAAGGTCTGTGAGCTCATATCGAGCTCACTGCTGTTAACACAGAGCCCCCTTCAGATCATCTGTCTTTCTCTCTGCCCCTCCTCTGCTCTCTTTCTCTTTCTTTTTCTCCTCGCTCCAAAAAAGGGTGCTTTTTCATCCAGAAAGCTTTTCTTCCCTAGTATTTCTTCTCCATTGTCTGCTTGAGGCCTATTTGAAAGCCTATATGATATTGGATATGGAAGGGGTATAATCTTTATGGGTGAGAAAATACTCCATTATGCCTAAAGTGTTGGCCGGCCTGGTCATTTTTATTAGTGAACTTAGCATAACCCTAAACTCCATCATCTTTCATGATCTATTATATCTAATTAGTTATATATGAAGTCAGTTTCTTAAAATACTCTCTGTATAAGCATTCTTTGGCCAATAACTTTCAATGAATCCCTATCATGGTTGGAATCCAAATGCAGTAGCCTACCCTTTGACCCACTGATTAATGCTTCTAGGAATTTATCTTACAAGTACAGTCACACAAATGCAAAATGACCTGTTCGCAAAATTACTTATTACAGCATTACATGTAGTAACAAATGATAGGAAATGACTTAGATATCATTTAATCAGGGACAGATGAAATAAGTTATGATTCATACATACAATGGATTACCATTCAGGTAGAAAGAAAGGAAATTCTTCATATATGGATGGTAACGATCTCTAAACTGTACTGTAAAATGGTAAAAGCTAATATTTAAAAGAAGCCTACACATGCACACATATACGCATGCACATATTTTCCTCCGTATCTGGGAAGCACATCTAAGGAACATCAGTTGCCCCTGGAGCGGGGCTGGGTGACAGGAGACAGTCATACGGCCAGGTCTAAATTCCAGTTCCACCCACATCTTCTGGGACCTCAGAGCGAAGCAATGTGCCTCCCGCCACATGCTCTCTCTCAATTTAGCCTTTCCTAACTTTTTGGATTCCCTGAGTCATGGCGACATTTGTAATGACAACATCCTGTCTACCTCTCTCTCCCTGTACTCATCAGGTTCTGACTTAAAGGACACAAATGAGGTCTATAGCAAAACATATGCCTTAGGGGTTCACTGCACCTGTCCCCTGCAGCTCTGGGAGTGAACTCACTTGTCCCCAGAAACAAATGCCAGCACCAGAGCCCCCAGGACCAGAGGCCAGGCCACCTTCCTGGGACGCTGTGCATGGAGGGCTGTTTCTCCTGCAGGGCGGAGTTCCTTAGTCCCCAGAAAGGAATCCCGGTCTTCTGTAATGTCAGATCTCTGCAGCCTCCAGGTGACATGTTGCTCAGCAGGTCTGAAGGTGTATTTGTGGTTTGATGTCCTTTTGAAACCTGCCTTGATCCATAAATCAGTTCCCTTTCCAGCTAATTCCATATCCTCTGACTCTATGAGATGTTGGTTAGTGGGTGTCCAGTCTTCATTGTGCACTAATTTCATTAGGTCTGGGTCCCAGAGGCTTTTCCTAGTGCAGAAATTTTGTTCTCTTCACCTGTGATTTTGCCTGGAAAATGGCAAAACTCTATTTACATATTCTCTTGGTCCACCAAGATATACAGGATATAATGTGATACTGGAATAATAATAATAATAATAACAATAATAACAATAATGATATAGTGATAGCTAACAAATATTTAACTCGTCACTCTGTGCCATGCACTGGGCCAAGCACTCAACTTGCATTAATCCTTATAATCTTCACAGTAGCTCTATGTGGTAGCTTCTGTTAGCATCCATATTTTAGAGATTCAACAACTGAGTCCTATACAGGTCAAGTCACCTGCCCAAAGTCACACAACTCTTAAGTGGAGAAGCTACGATTAGAATCCAGGTAATCTGTTCTGAGCCCTTAAACACTTTCCACTCTGTACCAAGTGTACCTTGCAAGCTGTTATAACACATTGATCTTCATAGGATGACTTTTTGGCCACCATCAAAAATTTCCCTCTGTAGGTCCACCCTCTTTCAACTTGACTTAATGTCCTAGGTCTCACATAGCTAGCAAGTGAAAGGACAAGGGTTTGAAATCAGGCAGTGTGGGTCCCAAGGCCAGGGACCTGATCATTATGCTAGACTGCCTCTCTGGAGTGAGACTGGTGCGGGGGACACTATTACTAGTAAGGGCCTTGCCCCAGACCCCAGTGTTGAGCTTCAGTGAACTATGCTGTTCATGGAACATGACATATTTCCTGATGAGAACTTTGGTGTCAGAAAGACTTGCTTTAACTCCTTCCTGCAAAAGCCCACACCTGATAGACACCCATACGGACCATACCAGTCCTCACAAAGGAGAGTAGCCTGGCAAGAGCAGCCCTGTGACTCCTCCACTCCTCTTCCTTTGATGCTCCTTGTCCTATGGTTTCATCCCAACAAAACATGGCCTGGTCAGTGACCACATACTGGACCCATCCATAGCACCCCCTTTCTTTTTTTTTTAATTTTTAAAAGTTTTTGATTTTTTTTTTTTTTTATTTTGGAGAGACAGAGAGAGACAGCATGAGCAGGGGAGGGTCAGAGAGAGGGAGACACAGAATCTGAACAGTCTCCAGGCTCTGAGCTAGCTGTCAGCACAGAGCCCTATCCAGGGCTTGAACCCATGAACCGTGAGATATGACCTGAGCCGAAGCCAGATGCTTAACTGGCTGAGCCACCCAGGTGCCCCGCACCCCCTTTCTTAAGTGTGGGTGTGTGAGGGGGGTCTTATCCTGATCCTAGACCCTTTTGTGGAGGGGAAGAGAAGGAGCAGGGTGAAAAAAGATAAGCGAAATTTCAAGCTCTTTCAATGTTCACTTCCATGTCCACGTCCCCCAGGCATCCATGCCTACCCACTCAGCCTTAGTGATCTCCTCCCATGAATTCCTGTGAACCTATCATGATTTCCCATAACACTATCCAGAGCCAACCTGTGTGGCCGCTGACCGTGGCCCATGGGGGATCATGCTGTGCCCCCGAGCAACTCATACCTATATGCCTTCAGCAATGTTTATTGAACATCCCTTTGATACCATGTCACCAGGTAGCAAAAAGAAGATCAAGACCCATTCCTGCCCTAAAGAACTCATGGGCCAATAGAGCAACAATTACATTTCAGTGAAGAGGTCATCACTGAGGTCAGTGGGCCATGGAAGGGTGGCCTCCGAACTCTTCCTGGGGGATCATGGAAAGCTGCCAAGAGTAGACTGAACTTGACATGAGTCATGAGGATATCAAAGGAGCTTTTCAGGATGACAAGTAGAAAGAGAGCAGGGGAAAGAGGTATTCAACAGGAAGGCATGTAGAAGAATTGCAACTAATTCAATTATAGCTGAAGTGCACAGCACCTGTAAAGAAGCAGAGGCGATAGGGTGGATCCAGAAGCATGAGCTAAAACAAACGTTAGTTTAGGTTTCTTAATGGCAAGGATTTTTATCTGTTTATCAATTTACCTCTGGTGACTCCATAGCACCTGGCCTAGAAGAGGTGCTCAACACGTATTTGTTGTATAAGAAAAGAATGACTATATGTCAGATCCACATTGCGAACTTTGTCCTGGAAGATTAAAAGAATTCAGGCTTATGCATGACATGACTAGACATTCGTTTTGAATAAACAAATAAAAGGGCTCAAAAAAACATGCAGACACCATCCACTTATACATCTATTTAATTTCCAGGATAAAATAATAGCAATACAAATTTAAAATGCTAAGTAAAGTAAGAATGTGCAAGACATTCAGTAAGGAAAACTGTAAAGCTTAATAGAAGAGTAAAAAGAAGACTAGAGTAAATAAAGAGAAGCACCATGTTCCTGAGCAGGAAGACTCATATTGTAAAGACGTCATGCTTCCCTAAAATAATACATAAGTTTAATGAAGTTTCAGTTAGAAATCCTAGTGGGATTTTGTGGTACTTGACAAATAGCTCTTAAAATTCATTTGTATGTATAAATGAATGAGGACAGCCAAGAAAAATTTGAAAAACCAAGAAAAATGAGAAGGGAGCTTGCTTAACCAGATCAAAAGGCACCACATAAATTCATGGTAATTAAAACACTACGGCACTAGAGCAAGAACACACAGAATGGGACAGATAGACTGTCCAGTGCCAGGCTCGTGTGTGTACACAGAGTCAGCATCTACCGAGAGCTAACGTTTATTGAGTCCTAATGATGTGGTTGGCACTGTTCCAAGCATTTCGTATTACTCATTGAATTCTCATGGAACGCTGTAAAGGAGGTCCTATTGTTACCCCAGGTTAGAAATAACAAAGCACATGGACATTATGCTACCTGCAAGCTAGTGAGTGGAATCCAGGCTTTCAAACTCAAAAGCCTTCATTTTCTGTCACAATGAAATGATCTGACTGCAGGTGAAAAACCAGGGGAATTAAAAAAAAAGAAAGAGATATCAACAAATTTGACTATATACCCCTTTAAAGTAATGAATGGAAAAAAATATTAAAAGAAAAATGAAAACTAGGAAAATATTTGCAAAACATATAATAGCAAAGGGTTACTATCCTTAATATACAATGATATATATATATATATATATATATATATATATAGGGACACATAATAACATATAATACTATGATATTGATTTTTATAATTACTATATTAATATACAAATAAAATATGAATATCTACATAGAGAAAGTAAGGAATCAGTGTGAACAGACCAGTTCAGAGAATAAAAAATACATATGGCCCATCAACATATAAGATGCTAAGTTTCAATAACAAAGAAATAAAAATTAAAATGAGATATTTTTTTCTATCAGAATGGCAAAGAGTAAAAAGGATTTATAAGTGCCTAAGGTTCCTTAGAACATGTTGGTGGGAACAGTGTTCTGCCAAACCATATTTCCACAGAGGCTGAGATAAAAGATAAATCAGTAATACTGATTCTGCCTTTATTTGAAATTCTCTAAATTTGTTCATCATGGACTTCTATGAATTCATTATGATTTTTAAAATATTACATTAAAATATTATTTGTCCTGATTACTGAGTTTTTATTTAATGCCTCCTTGAATTTTGAGCCCAAGGTGAAGTACCTTACTCATCTTGTCCCAGTCCCAACCCTATGTAGAAAAATAGATCATTACTACCTTTGAGAACTGCTTACAAATATAAATCAACCTGTTGGAAGTAGTTAGCCCCTAATATAGCAATTCTTTCCCCAGGAATTTTATATAAGCTTATGACTAAGCAAGTACACAGCAATATATGTACAGGGATGCTTATTGTAGCACAATTCAGAAGAAAACAACTGTAAATAATGTAACAGATCATCAGTAGGGGATTGGTTAAATAAAACATGGTGTATCTGTGCAATGGATTGCTATTCAGCCATTAAAAATGATGGGATAGAGGTGTGCATAAAAGAAAAGATACATATTGTATTAAGGAGTAAAATTTTAAAAAGCCAGAGTGTATAGAACCGTATGTCTACAATAATCCCAATTATACAACACACATACTCATCGCTCCAAAAAAGTCTCAGAAAGTAATGTCTTTATTGGAGTCATATGAAAATGTAGCCAAAGGAAATATTTATACTTCACAAAATCTCACTTACTGTAGCAGCTACTCTAAAACTCTTGACTGTCTCTCAAAATTCTTTTTGCCAGCTCAAAATTCTGTTTTCCCTGTGGTAAGTAGACAGTGTCTTATATGCCAGCAGTTAATTAATCTGCATTCCCCAGATCCCCAGCTCTTCAATTCTGTAGCCCTACCTGTCATCCAGGGGGCTGATACTTGGCCTTCTTCCCTGGAAGGCAGGTGTAATAGATGTTTGTTTTTGTTTTGGGGGAATTTCTCAGCTTATGAGTTGGCTCCCTCTATGGAAGCCGGATTCTTGCTAGTCCAGCCTCTCTTACAGCCAGAGCACGGACATGTGACCTGGGTTGAATCACAGTGAGCCAGTCCGGTGATGGTGGCAGCAGGGCTGTCCAGAGTCCTCAAGTGGCCACGGCAGGGGCCCATATGGCGACATCCATGCCCGGCATCTGTGGAATCAGCGGGGCAGGCTGCTTCAGTGTCCAGCAGGGGGGCTGTGGTGTGGCCTCCAGACCAGCTCTGCAGTGTGACTGTGCCTTGGTTCTGGCCATAGAACCTGCAAGCCTGGCTTTCTGGCCTTCCAGGGGCTCTGTGAATGACCTAAAAGCCTTTACTAAATCTCTTTTCTGCTTCAATTAGCATTATTTGCAACTAAGAATCCTGATTCAGACATATTTATCTGGGGGGGGGGGCACCATATATGCATGTTGTGGAGGGATCTGATTTCAACTCATTATTCCACCCCTTAGGCCCCCCACCAAAAGCAAGCTTATAGGTTAAGTCAAATGAGGTTTTGGGCAGCTTTATTCCTCTAGAGCCGTGTAGTCCAATGTGGTAGCTACCAGGCACACGTGGCTAGTTACATTTAATTAAAAGTAAATAAAATAAAAAATTCTATTCCTCAGTAACACTAGCCACGTCACCAGTGTTTGGTAGCCACATGTGGCTTTAAGGTACTGTACTGGGCAGTGACATTTAGAGCCTTTTCATCATCACAGGGAGTTTCTTATTGAACAGCACAATCTAGAAATTTCTTGAAATTTCACCCACCCACCTCACCGAATCATCACAGAGAGTAAAAGACCACTTTGGAATATATTCATTGCAGCCTAGACATTTTATGTTAACAGATGAGTGATCTTGCTAAGCAGACAGGGTATGTTTTATTTGCAATGTTTAAGTCGTTCTTGCTTGCTCTGTGCCTTCCAACCCCTCCTTCTCCTCCCCCTTTCTTTGCCAGACCCATGCTGGTGAATGTGTTCAAGTTATTTGGGCATATGCCATCAGTCTCCTATGAAAGTATGTGCCCTGTCAACTTCACAGGCTTACTATGGGCATAAGAATATAATTCAGTAGGATATTTTATGTTTATAACCAGTCTGGAATGAGTGCCAAGATGAGATGATCCTACAATTTTAGTCATTTGACTCTGAGCAAATATCCTTCAACTTTTCCCGGATTCCAGTTTCCTCGCCAGTTACCTGAAGAAGTCAAATGAGATCATTTTTAAGGTTTCTTCCATTACCAACATTCAAAAATTCTATTATCCCATATGTAAGCCCAGAGACTTTATTTATTGTCTCTTCACGGAAGCTGAGACTAGAGTTCTGGAGCTGGTGGACCATGGTCAGGGAGGTAGAGATGACAATCTAGAATGAGTCTTTATTCAAGATTTGTTGTGTAGGAGCCCATTTTGCTGGTGGCAAGTCTTAGAATGTGAAAGGCAGAATGACAAAGCCAGAGGCTCAAATCACAACCTCTTTCAAATGGTTCTATTTTTACTGCTCTGTAGTTAATGTTTCAACATTCAGAAGCAACTTGCAAATAAGTCAAGTTTGAAATCTGCACTTTGCCTTTGGGTGGCCCAGCTTTATGGTTGGCAACTCATTCCTTCCTGTGGGAACACGGTCTACCCCAAAGCACTGTGTATGCTTTTAAAAAATTCAAGCACATATTTCAAAGTTACCCTTTAGGTCAGCCACCTCATCCATCCCAGTAAAAAAGACTATGTGAGCCCCTGTGAAGGGTTTTCTATCCAGGAATTTAAATACACAGAGTATCAACCTGTCTCTGTTGAATCTCTTGCTCCCACAGCTGTTATGACCAGATTAAAATGTTAGGCCAAAGCTTCTTGAGAAGCAAGGGTATTATTCTAAGTGAGAGAATATTAAGCTCTTGTGGATTTGCTAGTTTATAATATCTTTAGAACTCTTTAACAGGAAAAATGGATGTTCCTTATTGTTAATAGGGGACTGCATTATGATAACGGTATTTATTGTCATAGCAATTTCTTTGTGTGAAATACATTACTGACATCCCCCTTTTGCAAATATGGACACAGGCACAGGGAGGTTTAGTGACTTGTCTTGCCTTATAGTTCATAGTTCATCCATGGCTTTCAGAGGATTTGAAACTTAGCTCTGTCACAACCATGTTGTGACTGCAGCACACAGAGGAAGGGGGTGGAAGAGGCTGAGAACAGTCTTGTCCCAAAGGCAGCAAATGAGCCCTAAAGTCCCTTGTGCCCAAGGCAAGTCTACCTCTGTGCTTTGAAGTTTTGGGGGTCAGTTTTCCTTTCACTTGTACCTCCAAGAATCCTACTGACAAAGACTTGTTTTAATGAATGTTACCAATGCAAAGATACATGATCTTATCTGAGGGATAAATTTTAACTCAAGAATATACAGAAAAATCAGTGAATTATCTTCTCCTGGGGAAGGTGAAGCCCTCCGAGAGCTGGCTGAATGTGACAGTGCACGTGCTAGCTCATCTCCCTTTCCTCATTCTGGAACCAAAGCCTCAGACTCTAGTGGAGAAATAATTTAATGTGGCATTTTGCTGAAATATCCTGTAGATATTTTAGGTATTTGCACAGGGAATTTTTTGACCTTTGAATAATATATGTGCTCAAAAAGGTCTTGGGATATTTTAACATGTTGAACTGAGATCGGCCTAAAGGGGTTTATTTTGGTCTCTGTTGGCTGCTCCTTTTTTTTTTTTTTTTTTTTTTAATCCTCTTGGAATTTTTTAGTTTCTATGAGGACACTTTCAAGATTTTTTTACTGCAATGTATTTCATGCTATTGGATTGTCCTTGTATCAAAGGTGACAGGCAGCCAGTTGATAAATGTTCCAGAAGGAGGCTCTATTAATGCTCTAGGCACATTACTGCTGACATGAGGTGGCCACCTGGGCCTCCAGCAAGCACCCCCAATTTAATGTGTCCCAGAGTGGGTGCTGGGCACTTACAATGGACACATACTTTTCCAACATTTCAAACCTGGGCTTAATTCGTTGAAAACATTAAGGCCAGGTGATCACAGGCATGAACAGGCCAGTACAGCTACAGACCTCGTGAAGACAGGATCTCCTTCACAACTGGTTTTTGATTGAGGAGAGGAATATGATCAAATCTACCCTTTAGCAGAGGAGACAGAAAGTGATTCTTCTCTTAGGGCCATAGGATAGACCTCAGCTTAAACTGAGGATCAGTTAAAAGTGCATACATTTTGGCTATTCTGCCAAATACGTGAGGAGACGGATTCACTCAGAATGCAAGGCAGTCCTCTGGCTAGAGCTTGGGGCCTTTGGAGGACCTGTTAACATTTCTGTGCAATTGAGCTACCAGAAAATACATTTCTGCACCTGAGCACCCTTTGTTTCCTAAAAAGAGGAACTTGCATGGTAGAAGTTTGTCGGGAAGAATGCTATGATTTTGTCTTAAATTATATTAAGCCTGATTTTCTTCCAAACGAATGGAAGTGCATGAGTTCCCCCTGTCTTGCTCACTGCTGAGTTCCTAGAGTCTATCACAGTGTTTGGATACAGCAGGCATCCAGAAATGATCTCTTGAATGAAGAAATGCACTAATGTGGTGAACAAATCCCTTGAAGAAACAGAAACCACTTGCTGAGGACATTTTCGAGCTGAGTAGCAAAGAATGACTGGGGGGTCTTGGTGAGAGATGGGAGTAGGGATGGGGGAAAGGAATTATAATCAAAGGGAACAGCCTGTACAAAGGATTGGAGGCATAGACTTCAAGCACTTCATAATTCATAGCAGGAATCCATGAGTAAAATCTTGCATAAGGTAATAAATGACAGATTTTCATAAAGCGCAAATAAAACCCCAATTCATAAATATCCCGCTGTAGACATTGGCCAGAAGTTGGGCTTGCGATACAACATGTGCATTATATTAGGCCAATTACCTTTGTGGGGTGATGAACCATTTCTAGAAGTTGGCAGGTTCCTCCCTGCAGGTTTTATAAGGCTATTGCATAATGTCGACCTATTCTAGAATGTTGCCTGGGGCTGCGTCATCAGGAGTACTCGTGAATCAAAGACCGGTCAGGAAAATACAGTAACCTTCTGTGTTTCATAAAGTGGGAAATTCCTCTACAGTTGGTCTTTGGCAGACTGCCATGTTTTTGGCACTAGCGTACCTCTGAGACTATGAATTTGGCTTAAGAAATCTAAGACAGTTTTTAGAAGTCATATCTTTATTTTTTTAAACAACGATTTTTCTTTTCTTTTTAAAAATTTTTAATGTTTATTTATCTTTGAGAGAGGGAGAGACAGAGACAGAGAGACAGAGTATGAGCAGGGGAGAGAGGGATATAAAGAATCTGAAGCAGGTTCCAGGCTCTAAGCTGTCAGCACAGAGCCTGACGCAAGGGTCGAACTCATGAATGTTGAGATCATAACCTGAGCTGAAGTCCGATGCTTAACTGACTGAGCCACCCAGGCACCCCAGAAATCATTATATCTTTAATCACATTCGTTGCCTTTTCAGAGAGTCGGTGTATACATAGAGTCCTTCAGGAACAATAATCATCCTTTTCTATCCTCATTGGATGCTTCATAAAAGAAAATGGGGGACTCAGTCATTTCCAAAGGTCAGGCCACTGGGCTCACTAGATTATATACCCTACCTTTGTAAGGGTAGGAATATCGGTGACCTTTCTAACCAACCATATACCTTAAGTAGTACTCGTTTACCGAGGGGAGGGGAAAAGTATAATGTTATTGATACAAACCATCTGGTGCGGATTTAGATCAGTATCCTGAGGTGCTTGCCTATTATTTCCTATTAGGGACTATCAAATGCTAACCAACCTTTCTGGAATATGAATTTTTATTAGGTACTACTGCAGATAATAACCACACCCAGAATGTATATTAGAGTTAATTTAGATATACATACAGACACTCACTGTCTATGCTGAACTATTTTAAAGTAATTATAGAGGAATTGGCATATTAATTTTTTAATTTTTGTCCCTAATGGTCTCATCTGTGCCTCCACTGCTAATGAATGATGGAGTTAATAAGGCTATATGAATGAAGCAGCTTATATTGGATGTTTCCTCTGTTTTCTGTGTCAAATAATGTTATTCTCAAACATCTTGGAGCAGCTTAGTTTTTAGCAAATCTAACCTTTATCCTTTCCTTTCCATTTTCTCCATCTCCCAAAAATGAAGAAAAAAAATTATTCATGGTCCTAAAACAAGCACTTTGATTGTATTCAGTAGAAAGAATGGTGGACTGAATTTTTAAATTAAGGTCAAATTTTAAATTAGGAAGTTCTTACCTTTGCATTATTGGACTGCCTAATTATCCTTTATCACAGTGGACCTTAGGTATAAGTTATGTTACATTTATAACTAATGGTAACTACATACTGGAGATTGTGAAAAATTTTTATGATACAAGGTTCAATCATGTTGAACATGAACACTCTTACAAGTGTTCCGAAGAGAGTTAAAGTTGGAGTTAACACCAGGGGTCAGCACATATGCATATTCACAGGTGTAATGTGCATCAAGAGAGAGGAGAGAGTAAGATCTCTGTCTTGTTTGGCTGAGGTGTCAAGGTACAAGATGACCTTGGGTTTGATTCTTGTTCCAGCCTTAGGGTTGGATGGGGACTGTGGATGGTCCTGCAAATGACATACTGGGCAGATGTCCAGCCAGGTTTATAATGTGGGAAGCCCAGCACCTAAGTGCCTTCAGCAGGAGCCATTTGGCACAAAGGACAGTGAGACGGGATGACTTCTATGAGACTAGACTTCCTCAAAGCAAGTTCAAAGTACCTGCTGAATTGTGTGTGAGACTGGATGCTATGCAAAGACCAACACACAGATCAATGGCAGCGAAAGACTACACATAAGAGCAATGATCCTTCCATGTGTTTCCTGCTCTGTGTTTCCCCCAAAGCTCTTGGGGATATTGCTTCAGAATATTGGGAGGGTAGGACAGTGTGATGGAAACAGCACAGCTTTAGACTCAAGCTAGGAAGCTCCGCTGTGTGACCCTGAGCCGCTCAGCCCCACAGTATCCTCATCGGGTCCTCACATATTCAATGTATATAATAATAGCTTTCTGACAAGGTTTGTGTGATGATTAATGAGATACCCCTTAGGAAAAAAATAGATTCTATTTATAATTGATTGCTGCCATCTAAGAGGGGGTGGTGGATGATAGCGGTTAGAAGACTTTTTGTTTGCCTAGTAGATTGATGGATGGTGGGATTGCACGTCTGGAAGAGTTAGGATGGAGCTAAATGCTTTCACTCATTCCCTCAACGCATGATCAGTTGGGATGTGTGTGAATGGGGCGGACAAAGACCCAGATTGTATGGGGTTTACCTTCTAGTTTAGGTAGATAATAAGCAAACAACATAATGTTTGCAATGATGAGTGTGCCAGGGAGACCAGTAAAGCCTGGGAAGGCATTGAAGAATGCCAGGAGCAGAAAGGGTAACAAGGCTGGTGGGGGGAGGTGTCCATCTACACAGGATGCTCAGAGAAGGCTTCTCTCTGGGTCAGTGGAATAAACCATGCAAAAATCAGGGTTGAAGAGTATTCTGCTGAAATGCAGGGACCCTGCCTCTCCAATGAGCTGGGTGTGTTTAATTGATTTTCTAGAGAGATCAACCAACCAGGAGTGAGTAGAGTAGGGGAATGCATGGTAAGAGGAGAGGCTGAGAGGTAGGGCAGGGCCCAGATTATGTGGGGAGGCTTGGGCAAGGGGGTTGGAATTTATCCTAGGTAGGGTGGGAACCTCTTGAAGGGTTTTTAAAAGAACACTCTGGTTGATGCTGTGTTTAGAAAGCGGGGAGGGATTTCAAAGGGAGGGAGTCTGAGGAAGCTGAGAGCCAGGAGTAGAGTGATTTAGGTGCATCTTGGAAAAGGTTCAGGGGAAACATCCCCCCAGTCTGTTTTCCCACTGGCTTGGCTAGAGAAGGACCTTGGAGAGAAGAGAAATGGCCAAGGAACCTTTTACTAGGTGGTTCAGAGTGTGGTGTGTGATGAGAGCTCTTACTTCCTCTCTCCTAGAGAAGCATCAGGAAATTCTGTCCTGTCAACAATGCTCTAGGGTGAGTAGATCCGGCATGGCGAGTGTAAAGCGCCGTTTCTGACTTGATGGCAAATTAGGGTGAGAACAGAGGCTGTGACACATGCGTAAATACGCTCACATGTACAAAACAGAAACTCATGATGTGTGGCTTTCTTTACTATGGGAGAAGGGAAGGGGGAAAATTATTTCAAACAGAGAGGGAGGCAAACCGTAAGAGTCTCTTACATACAGAGAACAAACTGAGGGTTGATGGCGCGAGCAGGAGACGCGGGAAAATGAGTGATGGGCATTGAGGAAGGTACTTGCTGGGGTGAGCACTGGGTTTTGTATGCAAGTGACAAATTATGGGGATCTACTCCCAAAGCCAAGAGCGCACTGTATACACTGTATGTTAGCTAACTGGACAATAAATTATATTTTAAGAAAATAACAAAAAGAACTTTCTGGAATTGAAAAAAAAAGCCTGCCTTTCTTTCTTATCCCTCATCCTTTGTCCCTGCTTTGCTTTCAGTTAGTGTCTAAGGTCATTTCCTCATTTGCGGAATGACATTGAACCAGCCTGAGTCCCTTTCAAGGTTGACAGTTTATAGCCCTATGGTACTTTTATCTCCCAGAGAAGAAAACTAACTATATGTAAATTTGTCCTTAATTTTAATCATAGCATTTAACGTGATCATTTGGGGATCAATCTGGAAATCATCAGGGGATTCTTTTTCCTTTTTACTGCTCCCACAGATAGTGATTGTGCAACCGCATGGAGGAAAGATTTTTGCTTTTGATGCTGCAGGGAACGGAAAGTCACTACCATCTGCCATGTAGTCAGAATCATAACTTCTTTTGCACCACAAAAGAAGGCTTGTAGGAGACTAGAAGATGGTTCTGGGTAGCCCTGATGTATACATCCCATGGTGAGCGCACCATTGCATAGGGGAGACACAGCCATGTTTGAGTAGTTCAATCAAAGAACAGCTAAAACAGATTCTAGATGATTTAACCTTGACTTAATGAAAGCCCAAGGGAGAGACCATAATTACAACTTACTTCTCTTTTTCTTGGCAGAGTCTAGAGTCCATTTTGTTTTCATTTTACTTATGGTATCCCTTCTACGCAGTTGTCTCCTTTTTAGAGAGTAGCTTTAAATGTTTTAAGAATCTTACAGTTCTTTTTCCTTTCAGCTGTATCCTGGGGAATCAGCCTAGACTACCACAAGCAATACATCAGCAATACATCTTGCCGCTAGTAAAAGGAGAATAAATTGCAAATTGAATATTTAACCTAACAGGACTGCACTGATAGATGGCCATTAGGCACATATGTCTATTTAAATTTAAACTAATTACAATTAAATAATGTTAAAATTTAGTTCCTCCATTACACTAGACACATTTCAAGGGCTCAGTAGCCACATGTGGCTCATGTCTACCATGTTGATAGCATAGGTTTAGACTGTTTCCCTCATTGAAGGCAATTCTACTGGACAGCCTGGTCTAGGAATTTTAATGGCTCAGAATCAAGAGAAGAGTTCTTTGGAGTGTATGAAGAGTCAAGAGGTTCTTGCAAACAGTTTCCATGACATTTCAATTTCATACCCTTTGGCCACTGACATCTTTAGCAATGGATCTGTGTCCTGGAATTGACTAATTACCCCAGAGGAAGAAAAGTGAGGCGAAGTTTCCTCACTTCCAATTTCCAATGTGTTAATGTTCCCAAGAGCTTAGGTTCTTTTGCAAAGTGGCCAAGAGTACTTTCAGCACTCAGAAAGAGGACCCATTTGCTGTAATCACAAGGCCCTACTGCAGTGAACTCCAGCATTGCCCTCCCTGGAGAAATAGATGGAAGCCTTCTTGACAAACATGTTTGTATTGCTCAGTTGGTGTAGGGACCAAAACAGCTTTTCAAGTATGAGACTCTTGTGGGCCAACCTGTTTTTCAAAGAACATAGAGAAATAATAGCAATTCTCTTTTTCAAATACTACCTTGATCATGATGAAGCAAATGAGAACTTAACCTTGTTCTGAAAGCATCGTTGAAAGAGTATGTACTTGCCAGCTCTCTGTGCTCTTCTCTTGACTCTGGCAAGAATTGCCCTCAGATTCTGGCTATTGCCCTGGACACTAGATCCATAGGCCTTTCCATGGAGTTCCCGTGTGGTTCATGCTGACTCTGCACTCTGGTAACTCAAACTCAAGTGCAGCTTGGGCTCACCATCGTTTATGATCTCTGCAAGAAAGGAAACATTGTGCATGTGTGCCCATTTGCATACTTAGCGTGGTGTCTGAGGATTGTTGGAAGCTGTTATTCTAAAGGCTTCTTGCATCTAGTCAGTTTCAATTAAAGGCAGCTTCATGGGACATAATCCCAGCTCAAATTATGTCCTGCAGGGGGCCATGAGGCCCGAGTCTAAGGATTTCCATTTTTAAAGCTGTAGAATTAGGCACAGAAAGGTCCAGTGAAATGCCTGTAGTGGCACAGCAAGGTAAGTATAGAATAAGCAAATGATTTTTTGAACTGAAATTCCTGTTCCACAATTAAGAACTTTCTTCCCTTCACTCTGCTCTATTCTTTATAAAGGTGCTTTCTGTGCCGAGGGGAAAGGGGAACATGGTATTGATGCTGATTTTCACTTAATAGATTTTCCTTGGAATGTTTATTCATTTTATTCGAAGGATCAGTGGCAAGTTGGCCTTCATGCACCTTGTCATCATGCTGACAGTGGGAAGGAGAGAAGCAGGACACAGACTCATTCTTTCTCTGCCCTTCAGGACTGTAACTCGGGTTTGCCTTCTGTGTGAGTGCAACAGGCTTCAAAGGACAGGCCATCTCTCTGGCTCTCAGATGTTAAGGAATGGGGCCAAATGTGAAGAAGAAAGCCAAGTAGGCGTTTCTCCCACGGTGATTATCTTTAGTCTATGGTGAGGTCATTTCCCACTGCTAGAAAGTTGTCTGCTCGAGGGCTATGGGCCAAATTCACACTGATTCCTAGAATCTGGAAAATCACCAATCATCCTAGCATCTGGGATCAGACTTCTCCAAGGCATAGGCAACGTTAAAATCTCTGTGTTTTTGTCTTGCCTTTATTTATCTATATGGAAAATACGTCCCAGTGGTCTGGTTCTCTGAGGGGGAGAATGCTTATAAACGCATATACATTTGTGAATGCATGTATAAACAAAATGCAAAAGTGGTATCTTTTTTTTCTATAGTGACTGTAAACATGAGAGCAATTGATCATTTAAATTTAAATTGAGCGAGTTGGTATTGTATTGGAAGACATGTTCAAACAATAGTCCAGATATTCTAACACTTTTATAACAGTCGCCACAGCCAAACAGTAGTCCAAGCAAAATGAGTTACCTTTTCTTCAATTTTAGTGGAAGGCAGTGACATACACCCACGTTCACTTCATAACTGAAAAGATTTGACTGCCTTTTTCTGAAGGCTGGAGGACGCATCTTTCCCCTTGACCACATCTAAAATATCGGTATGAAAATGCAACCCGTGTGCAGTTGGAAATGAAGAGTTAAGTAGCCTTCAAGACTTGAGGGGCTGCCCAGTTTAACCATATCTTTTGGATATCAAGTTTAGCTCTTCTAATCTTTAACATCATTGTGGGAGAATCAGAAAGCATTTGAAAATTGATTAGGAAGACAACATAGCCAAAGATTCTTTTAATCTCCTGGGAGATACTGTTTGGGAAGGTCTTTGCCCAGAAACATTCTTTCTCATCCTAAATCCTAAGAGAAACAAGAGGAAGGTTAGGGATCACTGTTCTGGACAGAAGGCATCAAAGGGGTCCTGGGAACCATCCGATCAGAATGGCTTGCAGAGATGTGGTGGAAAAGACCTAAGAACCAGTGGTCAGTATGACCAACATCTAGGACAAATATCCAGGGGAGCCTGAGTGGCCATCCCAACTAGAAAGGAGTATCCATTTGTCCTGTGACAGCACAGCTTGGATTCACTGACTCTGTGGCCATGTGGTCAAGAGTGAGGTCTGGCTTGATTCTGCAGAGAAATATCCTTCCTCTGTAAAGTATGCGTCTGAAAAGAGGCAGAGGCGCATGAAATGTGAGA
Source organism: Suricata suricatta (assembly GCF_006229205.1). Classification (NCBI taxonomy): domain Eukaryota; kingdom Metazoa; phylum Chordata; class Mammalia; order Carnivora; family Herpestidae; genus Suricata; species Suricata suricatta. The sequence continues at coordinate 22,697,485 of NC_043712.1, read as the reverse complement.
GACAGCAGTAGCAGCAGCCCCTGTAAACTGAAGCGAAGCCTGCCAGAAGTGCTGCCACAGACACAAAGAAGTAAGGCAGGTACATAAGAATGAAATGTTGAAGGGAAACAGGACTAAAGATAGGCTTTGCTAATTTTAGCTAGGTGCATTTACTGACCTCATAGTAAGACTAATTGATGATCCAATGAGAATAATAACCAGTTAAGTATAGTAACTAGTTAACCCACACTATAATTAGCGAATTTTGACTCTACATTATTTAGCAAAACCATAAGTAGTTTACCCATAGGGCAAAAACCCATAGCGTTCCAAAGTGTGTGCTTCCAATGTACCAAATTAAAGAACCCCATTCAAACATTATTGCTAATATGAAAGTGAACAGTCTCCACCCAGTTTTAAGGTTTTATTCTATGTTTTCTCAACACCTTTACAAGTTTTAGGTGTTGGAACCAAAAAAGTCTGACAGTGGGTAGAGGGAACACCAGCTTCCTAACATGGCATTGGTATCTCAGTATGGAAAATCTTGATTGTGTCTTCCAGATGGCAAGAAGCACAATTACTATGTAGTTGGCCCCGAAACCAAGAGTGATCCTGATACCAGTATTGCCAAAAACAAATTTAGTAAGCACCAACTATATGCAATAGCCTGCATTAGTCATGCATTCCTCTACATAATGATCTTGTGTTTCTCTCACAGTGTACCTGGAAGGTAGAATTGCTATTTCCATTTTAAAGATAAGGATACAGTGGAGTAAGTTGTCAGATGGGATCTTGCTCCCATTTTCTCACAACTTCCCACAGAGCCTATTGCTGAGAACTTATAGTTTGGAGAAACAGCAGCCGCCATTGAGGACTTGCTAATGTGTGCACCATTTTTAAAGAAAGATCAGGGAAAAAAAAGACATATGTCTAGGAAAGGAGGAATAAAACTGTCCTTCACAGAATAATGGTTGTTTATATAGAAAATTAAGAAATCTACAAAAAAGTAACGCAACAAATTTAACAATGTCTCAGGATAAAAGGTCAATGTACAAACATCCATTGTGTTTCTCTTATGCTAGCATTGAACAGTTAGAAGGCGACATTTAGAAATGTTCCACTTATAAAAACAGAATTCCTGGAAAGCATTACGATCTGGCTGATTTACCCTTAAGGGAGTCAGCTATGCAGGCAAATCAACAGAGAACAGTTGCTAGGAACAGAAAGTGTTCCACATTTTACCTCCAAAGAGTTGAGACCATTCAAACAGACCTTTACACAGGTCCAGAGTGATGGACTTTCCCAAAGCCACACAGCTGACAAGTCTGTGAACTGGGGTGTAGATTTTGGCCTCACTGACTCAAAACCTTCTTGTTCTTTTTCCCCATGACATCTCTGTTCTCTCTGTGTGTACTGTGAGTGGTGGGAAACCTGATATTCTCTCTATTCCAAGTGCCCAAAAGTTCAAGAATTCTTCCTGAACTCCTAGCACTTCCCTTTGGTGTTAGATTGGCTTTCAAAGGGCCATATTATGATAATACTACCTCATATTCACACAATGTGTTTTACTAAGCTTTTACATACATTTGACTCTCACTGTAACTTGTAAGTAAGGGAAGTCTAAGATGATCCGAGCTTTATAGATGATATAGAGATAGTCTTAGAGGACTTTTGTTTCCACCAATGTCATGTTGCTTACAGAGCTAGAAATGGTACAAAAATCAGCTTTGAAAACATTGATTCACAAAGAACACCAGTCTTGGCTAACGAGACAGATTTTTGTTAATTCAAATAGTCATATTGTTGACCTAGACCAATCAGAGCATTGGAATATATTTAAGGAAATGCAAGTTGTATCTGTTTACTTATTGATGCTCCAATCAGGATGGAGAAAGAAAAACTAGGCCTCATGTTTTAAAGAATGTCATCAGTTGTATAGCAAAATAGAAAATTCATTTGCAACAAAACCTATGAAAAATGTAGATGTCACAACTGAAGGCTTTACTCATAAAAAGTTGAACTCTTCCTTGTTTATGGGTATAGAGATCACAAAAATATCAGAGTTGGAAAGTGATTCTGGAGTCCTTCTGGTTGGACCCTGTCTTTCCTAATTGAGGGAGATGAAACTCCAAGATTTTAACTTATTGCTTATGGTGACACCACGAATTGGTGACAAAATTGGTCTTAGAATCCAGAGCCAGACTCTGGTCCAGTCCTGTGGTAACACACCTCAAGCGTAGGGATAATTTCTCATTTTTAGTTTGTATTAAACAGTTAAAAAAAAAAAGTTTATTGTCAAATTAGTTTCCATACAACACCCAGTGCTCTTCCCCACAAATGCCCTCTTCCATCACCACCACCTCTTTCCCCCCTTCCCCCTTCCCCTTTAACCCTCAGTTCATTTTCAGTATTCAGTAGTCTCTCAAGTTTTGC
>NC_043712.1:22662337-22694973 GCF_006229205.1 Suricata suricatta | reverse complement strand
ATTGGATACTCTTTCCTGCTTTGTCAAAGATTAATTGGCCATACATTTGTGGGCCCAGTTCTGGGTTCTATATTCTATTCCATTGGCCTATGTGTCTGTTTTTGTGCCAATACCATACTGTCTTGATGATGACAGCTTTGTAGTAGAGGCTAAAGTCTGGGATTGTGATGCCTCCCGTTTTGGTTTTCTTCTTCAATATTACTTTGGCTCTTCGGGGTCTTTTGTGGTCCATACGAATTTCAGAATAGTTTGTTCTAGCTTTGAGAAGAATGTTGGTGCAATTTTGATGGAGATTGCATTGAATGTGTAGATTTCTTTGGGTAGTAATGACATTTTCACAATGTTTATTCTTCCAATCCATGAGCATGGAATGTTTTTCCATTTCTTGGTGTCTTCTTCAGTCTCTTTCATAAGTTTTCTATAGTTTTCATCATATAGGTCTTTTAGTTTTAATAGTAACTTTCAGGTCTCTCATCGTGCCTGGTTGGCGATTTGGAAAGCAAACGATCACAGCTCAAAAGCTCCATGCCTGACCCTCTTCAGGGCCAAATGTGGGGAATGCAGAATGCGGTCACTCCTGGGAGCTTCCTGAACACAAAGGACAGTCTCACGCATCACTTTGCTCCACTAATTCTCATCTTAAAGGACTTGTCAAGGCAGGCCTTGAAAATATTGTGGAATTCTTTGAAGTAGGTTGTTTCTTTTTCCTGAAACATATCTGCTATTCCTCTTGTTTTTGTGTTAAAATGCAAATATTTTGGCTGGAGACTGGAAAGAGAAGTACAATAAAAAATAAGTATATCAATATATTTTTCACCAGATGTATCATCACCTTCTGTTCATTCATTCATTCATTCATTCATTCACTAATTAATGGGGTGGTTACTGCATGCCAGAAACTGTTCTGGCTGCTTGGAAAAGAGCAGTGAGCAAAATAATGTCCTTGCTGTCCCAAAACTTTGATTCCAGGGGAAAGAGGCAATAAGCAAAGGTATAATCATTTGTCACATGCCGGTTGTTGGTGAGTTCCGTGATACAGAGGAGGGTAAGGGAGGATGGGGAGTGGTGTAAGTGTTGCGGAATCTGGTCTGGATCACCAGGCGGGAGAACCAAGCGCACTCAGAGATCTTAGAAGGGAGGAGGTTTATTTTATAGCCGTGGGCTTAGAGGAGATCACCCTCCAGAGGTCTGAGCCCAGAGCATCAGCAGAGGGAGGAATTTATAGCCTGTTTCTTCTGCATTCCTCATTAATGCATGCGACAAGCAGGGTGGGAAGAAGAACCCGGAAGAGGGAGCCTTAGATCAGGGACAGGTATTTCCTTAGATCAATCCTGTCAGCCATCTTGTAACAGATTTTTCCCTATCCTAACTGGCGGGGGTAGTGACTGCGATTTTCTATAGGATGGTTTAGTAAGGCTTCTCTGGTAAGGTGGCATTTGTGCAGAGACCTGGTGGAGGTAGAGAAATAAGCCATGTAGCTACGTGGGAGAAGAACATTCCAGACAGAGGCAACGGGAAGGCCTGGTCTCTGCATCAGGAGACTCCTTGGTTCATTGAAGCAACAGCAAAAATCCCCTGCCTGGCTGGAGTGGAGTGAATTAGGTGGTGAGTGATGGGTGTTGAGATCAGGGAATTAGCAGGGCCACGTCATATAGAACCTCAGGAAACAATTTAAGTGATTCTTTTCCCCTTTTTAAAAAAAAGTTAAAAAAATTGACATATCATTTGCATGTAACAAAACGTCCAGGTCTCAAGTACAAGTGTGGGAGGGTTTTGGCGATATGCCTACCCTCTAACTGCCACTCAAAACCAGGTACAGAACATTTCTATCACCTCAGAACGTTCCCTTGTGACACTTTTCAGTCAACTTTTCCCGCCCCCTTCCCCCACTCCCAGCCCAGAGGCAATCAGGGTATTCTTGAACTTCATTAAAAAGGAATTGTGCACACACAGGCTTTTGATTCTGATGCTGCTTTTGAGTCTGATGCTGCTTTTGAGTCTGGGGTTTTCCTCAATAGGATGTTTTGGAGTTTCCCTCAGGCAGTTGCTGATAAGGTGGTCCACTGTATACATATATCACAGTTTATCCATTGTCCTGGTGATGGGCATTTAGGATGTTTCTTGTCTTTGTCTTTTTGAATAAAAATGCTAGGAGTCTTCTTATTTTTTTAGGAGGAGTACCTTATTTTCCCTATCTTCTACCCCCGAACTCTGGCAACCATCATTGTGTTCTTTACTTCTGAGTTTGCCCATGAATACACTTGAACAAGTCTCTTATGAATATGTTTTCATGTGTCTTGGGGACTTATGCAGGTGTGGAATGGCTTGGTCATAGGGTGAGATGGGTTTAACTGTATTTCAAACTGTCAGCTTTCCCAAGGATGACTTCATTTTACACTCTTTTTTTTTTATGTCTTTATTTTATTTTGAGAGAGACAGTGTGTAAGCAGGGGAGGGGCAGAGAGAGAGGGAGACACAGAATCTGAAGCAGGCTCCAGGCTCTGAGCTGTCAGCACAGACCACGCGGGGCTCGAACCCACAGACTGAGATCATGACCTGAGCCGAAGTTGGATGCTTAACCAACTGACCCTCCCAGGTGCCCCAATTTTACACTCCTTCTAACAATGTGTAAGAATCCTAATTGTTCTATGGGCTCATCAACATTTGGTATTGTGTAGCACGTTTGTTTTGTTCTAATAATCCAGGTAGTTTGAAATGCTCCTTATTGTGGTTATAATTTGCATTTATCCACTAACTACTGATATTGAGAACCATTATCATGATTGATGATAGATCTCTCTGTGTGTCTCTCTGTCTCTCTATTATTTATACAAGTCTGAAGCTTGCCTATTTATTTTGCTCTTTTCATGGGCAGGGATGTTTAATTAGCTGGTATCTGATTTATAATTCTTTTCTTTTATGGTTAATACTCCTTGTGTCCTGTATAAGAGATATCTTTTTTCCTCCGAAGTCATGGAAGTATTTTCTTCTAGGAGTGTTGTGATTTTAGCTTTTGGGTTTACTTCTAAGATCTGCCTTGGACTGACTTTTGTGTATACAGAAGTGGGATGAAGATGCAGATACCTAGTTCCAGCATCACTTGTTAAAAATGCTTTCTTTTCCTACTGAATTGTCTCAGCAGAGGGAGTTTGTTTTTATTCCAAGCGAGAAGAAAGCTGCTGGAGAGTTTGAAGAGCTCTCCGAAGGCAATTAACACTTTCTACCTCGCAGAGTCGTTGTTTATGTTCATGTCTTAAAACACATCGACACATGCTTTGAGAACAGACACTGTATCTTCCTTGGGTTTTCATCTCCAACTTCAGCACCTCGCATATAGCTTCTCACACCATAGGTGCTCAGTGAATCAATCAAAGAGTTCCAGCAAATGACAAAATTACCTTATTTCCCCCCTTGCTTTAGCACATGGGTATACTTGTTTGTTTGTGTTCTATATGGCTCCCGCATAGACTATGACCATTTCCATTTAGTTGTGTTAGTCTCCGGTTTACAAGGCATTTATAATGTGTATGCAGGATTATGTATTTCTTTGATTCATACCACATATGCATATACTGGCCCCTTACATGGTTCCCTTAGCTTCTATTTTGGTTCTTGTGTTTACTTGTCACATTTGGGTAGAGAAGATTAAAAGGCTTCTGTGGACAGTGGAAACATGGCACCTGGATGGCGCTCTTGTTGCAAACTCTCCCTACTCACTCCTAAAATGCCCAGAAAGACTCAGGCACAAGAAAGACTGCTCCCCGCAGCCTGAACAGTATGATTGTCAAATAGCCTACTGCCAAGATCTAGGAGGGGTCTCCCTGAGGGAAGGGCAGAGGTGAGAGCATTGAGAAAGGCTTTGTATGCCTTCCTAGAATCTTCCTTTTGAAGAAACCATTGGTCTAGTCCAGTCAGAAAGCGGAGTTTCCCTTTTCTTAACCTCTGAGGGGCTGCTTCCTGTAAGGCAACCACAAAACCGCTTCCCATTCACCCTTCTTTTTTCACCCAGTCTCAACACCTCCCCCAAACCAGCGGATGGAAAAAAGAAAAAGACCTCCCCCCCAACCTTCCTGGAAGGTATAATGTTTCATTGCATCCTGGGAAGTATAGCTCCAAAAGTTCAACATTCAGGTGGGTCCAAGAAGTAAGATTTATGGCAGAAACATCTATAATGCCAGGGTTGGAGTTTCTCATGGATACTGAGTCAATGCCTCAAAGAATCAGACAATGGAGGTTGGGGGGTTGGAGGAGATGCTCCCTTAGGAGAGCAGAGCTGCTCTGGAATCTGGACTTTGGTAGGAGCTGCAATCCACCTGTCTGTCCCCCAGCTGTAGGAGTGAGGTCATTGTAGGGATGGAGGTGGGCACTGACAATGCCAACGCAATGCCACATATGACTGCGGTCATTAAGTCTAAAGAAAGCTCACCTTATTTAAATAATCATGCTGAAAAAAACCCAAAACAATGCAAAGGGTACTTGGAACCAGTAGAAGAAATTGTTGCAGACCCCAGAAAAAGGAGCCTGAATCTTAAAAGTTGAGCAAAGAATGAGACCTCTGAAAATTGTTGTAGAACCAGAAGAAAATTTCAAAAATATATATAGGGTTCAAAATATCTTTTGAGATGTAAGCCTTTCTTAAGGCAAGGAAAATTTTCTACCGTGTATGACAGTTGTTTATGATGGCCATTTCTTAATATATATTCTCACATGCTCTGAGAGTAGGGGGACATAACTTGCTTCAGAACCTAGCACGGGGCTCAGGACATGATAGATTCTGAACGAATGAATGAATGAATGAATGAATTCCAAAAAGTGATAAGATGTGCTTTTTGTTTCTTGTTTAATGAATGGATGTACTCATCTGTCTATGTTCTATATGGCCATTAAAAATAGAAATAGAAACCCCAAGGTCATAGGGGATGGGGTGGAATGAGATGAAAATGGAAATGAAAAATGGAGCGGCACCTGGGTGGCTCAGTCGGGTAAGCGTCTGGCTTCGGCTCAGGTCATGATCTCACAGTTAGTGGGTTTGAGCCCCGCATCGGGCTCTGTGCTGACAGCTAGCTCAGAGCCCGGAGCTTGCTTCAGATTCTGTGTCTCCCTCTCTCTCTGACCCTCCCCTGCTTGAGCTGTCTCTCTCTCTCTCTCTCTCAAAAAATAAACATTTAAAAATGTTAAAAAAAAGAAAAATGGAAAATATATGACAGAAAGCTAAAATCTTTTAAAGAAATGTTTATTTATTTATTTTGAGAGAGAGAGAGAGAGAGAGAGAACACACATGTGAGCAGCGGGAGGGGCAGAGAGAGAGGGAGAGAGAGAATCCCAAGCAGGCTTCATGCAAAGAGCCTGACATGGGACTTGATCTCACAAACTGTGAGATCATGACCGGAGCCAAAATCAAGAGTCAGGGGCTCAACCAACTGAGCCACCCCGATACCCCATGAAAGCTAAAATCTTAAGCTCAGGGTGAAAATCCTTATTAGAGGCAGTAAATAACTGAACTGAGCCAGTGAAGGACTAAACCATTATGGAGAAGATAAATTAGAAATCTCCCTTGGAATACAGAGGAAAAGGAAAAAGGTAGGCTACTATCAGGAAAGATGCTGTAGAGGGGGAGGGCAGGGAATGGAATTTCAACCTAAAAATAATAGGCATTTTTGAGTTAGCGAGAATAACTGGAATGACAATAATTATAAGAGATTTGAAAAAGCAGTTTTCTGTTTTCTGTGCTGAAACTAAGAATATGGTCATCACACTCCAGGCATAATGAATGACCATATTTCTGGAAAATATGGTCTTGCAGATCTCTGCTGACCTGTCTAACTTCATGACCTACCTGGGGCAGTTTTTCTGAGCCTCAGTTTCTTCATCTTTAAGGAGGAGATTGGCAGAGAGTCACTAGGTCCCTGCTATACTCAATTATCATATGATTTCATAAATATTTTGAGAGTCAGAGGGTCAAAAACAGTGACTGACAATTTTAACATCATTTTTGAGAAAAGTCAAGCAATTGATTTCAGTGCTTGTGAGTGGAGTGCCCCCACCCCGCACCAGCAAGGTGTTCCTTCTCAATATCATTTGCTCCAATATTAACTGGGATTCTGGGAATATTTTTATTAAATCTTTTAATGTTTATTTTTGAGAGAGAGAGAGAGAGAGAGAGAGAGAGAGAGAGAGAGAGAGAGAGAGACCATGAACAGATGAGGGGTAGAGAGAGAGAGACTCAGAAGTTCAAACAGGCTCCAGGTTCTGAGCCATCAGCACAAAGCCTGATGTGGGGCTCAAACTCACAAATTGTGAGATCATGACCTGAGCCAAAGTTAGACGAGACGCTTAACCAACTGAGCCGCTCAGGCGCCCCATAGGATTCTGGGAATAAGATGGAGAATCTGGGAATAAGTAGTTTGGATGTTCTCATTGGAACATCAGGACCTCACAGTCTCCCGCTACGTTCACGTCTTGCGGTAGTCCTCTCCTCCAGGGCACTCACAGGCTAAGGGGCTTTCTCCCTGAGCTCCCTGTAAGGTCTGTGTGCCCTCACTCCCTATGATTTGGGGATCCCACAGCCCCTCTTCTCAGCCCAGACACCAAGTAACTTTTCTGACAGCTTAATCAGCCTTGAAATCAAATCTCATCAGTGGATGCAGGTTTCCTCTTTGATCATATTCAGATCCCCAACTATTAGCTCTTAGGAACTACCTTTCATAAAAAGGCAGGATGGCAGACCCAAATCCCGAAACCACCACCCTCCCCAGGTATGGGTATGGGCTCCACTGAGAAATGGAGCTCGCTGTTCAAAGTTCTCACTTCCTCTGTGGCTTGACTTGGCTGAAGTGACACTACCTCACTTCTTTCCCTCCTGATCTCTGGAACCAACTCAAGTGGATGTGTGTGCACGTGTCTACACGTGTCTGCAGACACACACGTGCACACGCAGCCGCAAGAAGGAATAGACAAGAACTATGCTCACGTTCTCCCCTGTCTCCCTGAATCCTGCTCCAGGTTATCCCAAACTGCCGTATTTTTAGCAACAATAAAAATGGGCAGAAATCATCAATTCTATAAACAATAAACCCATGTAGAAAAAAAATGGCAGGTAGTAAAGGCCGCTGGAAGTGTTTCAAAGGCGTCGTTTCTACACACGAGCCTGCAGACGTGTAGCTGCCAGAACGCTCCGGCTTCTGCATTTGATTTACACGATAGTCTGGGTTGCCCCAGTCGTGACCACGCAGCTTGGCTCTGGGCTTTATACATCCAGACCTGAGAATCCAGTTTATTTGTGTTATGACTCCATCCAAAACGGTCCAGGGAAGCCAACTCCCCTCACCCCATTAAAGGTATACTACGTCATTTTACTAGCCTGCGGAGCTTGGCATTCAGAGGTAACAATATGTGCTTTGTTCCTGCACAAGTTTGCCATGAAGTGTGCCGTGGTCTTTGCCAGGGGTGTGCTGCTCCTTCCCAAGAGGGTTCCCGGCCCTGAACACTTCAGAACTGCCTAACGGCCTGCTCGAGCCTTGCCTTTTATGGTGTTTTCCTTCTGCACCAGTAATGACAGCCACTTCGAGTGTTAGCCGGTGAGAAACAGATGACAGCAAAAAATCTCCTCCGCTCTCGGCTCCAGGATGTCCTATCTGCCTGGAACTACTGGTCTTTGAACCCACTTTCTGATAACAAATTTGGGAATGCCAGTGGGCCTGGAGGGAAATAGGAGTCCCTTAGAACAGCTAGCCAGATGGTTCTATTTTAGAAAGCACGGAAGAAAGTCTGCTCCCCACCTTGGTAAGTTAGTTAATAGGCACAGGGCACAAGAAGCCCCGGAACAATGGAAAAAATGGAACGAAACATAAGCTACAAAGTAGGTGTTTGATCACATATGCTAATATTTAGTAATTTAATTAATATTTAGGTCAGAGTTACCAGAAATAGGCTTATTAGTTATTAGTCATTATGAATTGATATTTATTAGAACCATATCACAGGGGCCTCATACTCATAGAGTCGTCTAGTGTGCTAGCCCAGTAAAAAGAAGCACCAGCAATATTCCCTGGAAGCTGAAGGGGGGACAATGGGGATCTGGTGCAGGCACTGCTGTGTTTTGGATCTAGTATCTCATTTAATCATCACAGCAACCCTATGAGATAGTACTGCTATTTTTCTCATCTGCAAGATGAGGCACAGAAAGGTTAAGAAATTCACCAAAGCCAAATTTTAGTTGGATTGGAGCATATTTACAAAGTGGTAGAAAATCTCCCCAGAGACATGAGCTACCACCATATTGTGGAGGACTTTGAATGCTGATGTGGATACACCATAATTATTATTGTTATTACTATTGCTGCTAGTACTTCCAAAAGCCAAATTTTCATGTTTTTTTATTGTTGATAGCATCTGGACTAAATATGTAATAATCTAGGTCCAACAGGGACCTAAAAAGGGTACCAGGTGACAAATTCACCAGCCTCAGTTCTTTTTGCCCTTGTCTTACAAGTGGTTCATCTTGTTACCTGACTGATTTGCAGTTAGTCTCTGGTTTTGGATCTTTCATTAAAAATGCCTTGGGTACAGAGTCTACTTTATATATATATACATGTGTATATATACACACACATTTAATGTATATACATACATAGATACGCACACATATACATACATATGTGTGTGCATAATTGCACTAAATATCGCTTATCTGGTGGGTGTCAACAAACAGTGAATCAAGGAAGCAAGATCTTCTCATTTCTAAAATACTAAGGACTCCATAATTTTAAAGACCATGAAATGGATCCAGCAGAAGTTATCCTTTTGATCAATTTAATTAAAATATTTACCAGCTCAAACCACTTTTTATGCTGTTTGGAAGGCCATTGTTTTAGTTACATCATTTATTCTAGGGCACTTATTTGATTAATCACTTGCAATGGAGTAGGGTGGTGGTATTTTCACTGTAAAGGAATGACGAAGCACATGAAGGAGAAAGAATATGAACTATGGCAAATGTGCCCAGCCTTTGTACTGAATCCACCTGGACTTGATGAACTGGGCTGCCCTTCTGCCTCTGGGGCATGTCACCTGCCCAGGTCCTTATTCCCAGGAGGGCACTGGAGTTGTAGGTAACCATGTACTGTAGAAAGAGGAGTAAGAAAAATCGGAGTAAGGGAGTCTACAGAATGCCAATCCCAAATTACCTTTGGTCTTTTCTACCTTAAATAATGCATGATCTTTATCCTGTTGTATTAGAAACAGAGTCATGATGTTTTCATAAGTTAAATGACTGAGTTCATCTACCATCATGTGTCATGTTCTGTAATGACTACAGTTACATGTTTATGCTCTGGACTTGGGAGTTAGTTTGATGTTGGGGTGGGCTGGGTTTACTCTTAGGGCTCCCAGGGCCACTGGGCCACCTGCTTTATCCCTGAGGTGATAGGAACAGCCCTTGTATTTCCATCTCCATTCCCCTGAGCTGCCCATTAACCTTCACAGGACAGGTCGGGATGCCCTTCAGAGGTGCCCAGGCTTTATGTCAGCAGAGCACTTCCACGTTTCTCCAACAGACTGTTGAAATTGGTCATGTGCCCTGCCATATTAGAACCACTTGCTGGGCTTGGGCAAACCCCTAGGGCTGAAAGACAGTCGCTGAACTGGGAATCAGGAGATCTGGTTCTTATCCAGACTGCCAATAGCCTGCTCTAGGATGAGTCTTTTTCTTTTCTGGAACTGGTTTCCTCACCTGAAAGTTATGAGCTTTATGATTTGCAAGGTCAGCTATATGCGAATTCTCTAGTAAGTACAAATGTATTTTCATAAGTTGGGGGGGAAATCCCAGAATATTTTCTAGGAATTGGGAGTTGTAAGAACTTGCAATCTCATAAAAACATTTTCATTCTAAAAATTAAAATATTAGGTAATCTTGTAGAAGGATTCAGGACCATTTTGCTGTTGCTAGAATTATACATGTGATCTCAAACTTCTCCATTTGACAGACATTTTCTGACCACTAATTTCATGCAAGGTAGCAGGGCTGAGTGCTGCAGTTAGGATTCAGTAATTCAGAGACAAATAGGTCCTGCCCTGCTCCCAAGTTGCTCATAGTCAGCCTGTTTCCTTCTTTGGATATTCAGGAGCCTTGGCTAATGTCAAAGGTATTTATGTTGGAGACCATGAACTTCTCTTCCTAGCTGTCCTTTGGCATTCAGAGCCTAAACAGGTCCTGGCTTTATTGCTCCCAGGAGGGATGAAAAGTGTGCCCTTTAACCTACATGAGTGCAGTAACAATGATTTCAGTATGGCCAATATTGCCAGACCACATGGTTTATCCAGAAGAAGCGAGAAATCAAGATGGTAGGTAAACTCGTAGAGGGCTATATTTAAGAACAGGCAGACAGGGAGCCAAAGAACATGCGTGAAATAAGAAATGTCTCTCACTTGCCTTACTAAGACAGAGACTGTTGATGAGGGTGCTCCCTGACACTGGCATATTTGGGTCTTCATTGAGGAAGTGACAAAAGAGAGAATGAACATAAAATGTAATGTTCGTATAATTCTGCAAAAGTAGTATAAGGTAAAGAAAATAGAAGAAAGAGAGGGAGGAGGAAGGAGGGGGGGAGGGAGAGAAGGAGGAGGAGAATAAAGAAAGAGAAAGAGAAAAAAGAAAAAGAAAGAAGGAAGGAAGGAAAGAAAGAAAAAGTTCTGTTACCATTTGAAAAAGAGAAATCATAAAATAATAAGGAAGTTGCCTAAATTAAATTAGAATGGCCAAAGGTAGCCAATTGGTAGAGACAAAACTTTTTTTTTCTCATTCTCAGAGCTGCCATAGGGTGTGGGGCCGGGGGGGGGGGGGGGGGGGGCGAACCTGGTCCAGTTAAATGGGTGTGGTTGGGACTGGGACAAAGTGGAATGTGTTCTAAAGGTGATTAACAAATGAATTCTACTCTGATCCAGCCATCTGTTGCCATGCAGAACAATTTTAAATGTTGGCAACCCATTTAAGACATTGTTTTTTTTAAGATCCAGTGTGGCCCAAACAAAACATGCCTGGATCACTGATTTGCAGGCTCTTTTCTACAGCATCTTTTATAACTTTATAATATTCATGATCTGAAGCAACAAGTGCAGTTCAAGACAAGTTTCTCTCCCAATCCAGAACTTCCCAACAGAAACCAGAGCAGGCAGAGGCTCTGATACCCCCACTGCACCCCTACCCTGGCTTCCTGTGCAAATTGTGCAGTCTACTTATGGTGCTATGTTCATGTGAGTCTTTCAAAATATACCTTCCTCCAGCCAGGCGAGCCTGGATTTGCACAGGCAATTCTGTTGCATTTCTTTCAAATGTTCTCTACTCAGAAAAAGTCCCAACGGAGCAGGAAGTACAGTAGAGTTGAGCACAGGCAAGGATATCTTCAATTCTGAATCTTCCCTAAATATCCATGGTAAAAAAAAAAATGTTTAGTAATAAATTATTCAAATATGCATTCATTCTTGAAACATTTTAAGGATGTTTACATTGAAACCAGATGCCTCCCCCACAGACAGCCCCCATTTCTGTTGATTTTACAGCTCTACTGCTCACTTCAGTCCTCTCAGTAGGGTCTTTGTTTCACTCCCGAGGAGAAAGAATGTTCCTTTTGTTTGCTTTTCTTGCCATCACTGTGGCCAGCCTCTGGAGGGAACTCCCGCCATGCTGTGATTTGGCTAACATCCCTTTCATTTCACTCCTGAAAGTCACATGCACACGTGGTGGTAAATCGGTTCCGATACACCACGTGCTTGGGCTTTTCCTCCAGCCCTTCTCTGCCGTGTGGTTGGAATTTTGCAGGAGTTTGAGCTGCAAAATAAAGAAGTCGAGTCGGTTTGGGAAACCCATCTCCTAGAGCAAGACGAAGCTAGGATTTCTAGGGAATTTCTGGCCCTTCAAAAATGTCATCCAAACCTAAAGCTTTTATTTCTAATCTGAGCTGAATCCTTTGGCAAGTGAAGAGCTAGCTGGAAGGGTCCTATCTGTTAAAATGCCTGAGCTCTTGCCCTGTGTGGGGATGGGAAGCACAGCTATGTCCACGTGTGCCCTCGTTCTTTCTCGATGGGTTCACAGTTGAACGTGTAGCAAGAACCCAAAGGGAGAAACGTCTAATTCTAAAAGTAAGTAAACGTCAACAAGATACCTGCACACATTTCCACACATTTTTATTTGTCCTGGTTCATCCTTTCATTTATTCGTTTGCTAAAGAAATATTTCTTTACACCTGTTGCATATTGCTGGGCTCTATGCTGAGGACTGGGAGAGAGCAGTGCACATATCTTCAGGTGGAGGGACAGGAGGATTCAGAAAATTGTTACTGTGGCAAAAAAGATGGAGGGAAATACACAGGATAATGGAAGACCAGAAAAAGACATTTGGTGTGGACTAGGCAGAATAGAGGTAGAGCGAGAGAAGCCTTGTGGAAGGAGGTCACATTCAAGGTGACTATGAGTAGGGGTTAGCTAGAGGAGGGTGTCGCAAACTTCCATGTGCATAGTAATTATCTGGGGATCTTGTTATATTGAGGATTCTGATTCCAGATATCTGGGGTAGAGACAGATTCTGGATTTTTAAGGAGCTCCCTTCCCCAACAGCTTGATCTGAAAATAGCACCCAGCCCCCACCTCCCTGTCCCCTTACCCTGCTTATTTTTCTATAAAGCCCTTATGAATATCTGATCTTAAACATTCATTTATTTATATATTATATATGGGAAGATCCCACATAAAAAAGGGAAGGAACTTGTCGGTGGTCATAAAACATCATGCTTGAAGGATGAGTAGATTCCAGATTTCTCCTTTTCCTCTTGGTTTATCTATTTTGATTTTTATTTATTTTAAAATTGTGTTTATTTTTGAGTAGGTAGTATGTTAATGTGGCTAAAATTCAAAAGGCACACAGATTACATACTACCAAAGCCTTCTCCCCCTCCACTCCTCTGAGGTTCCCAATAGACAAATCTGTTACCAGTTACCTGCATAATTTTCCAGAGACGGTCCAGGTATATATAAGCAAATACACACATACATTCTCCAACACCAGCCCCTGACCCTTTCCTTAACCTAAATGTTAACATATGGTCTACTCTTCTGCATTTTGATTTTTTTTTGTTTCTAATATAATTGGATGTTTGCTCCTTATCAGTATATGAAGAGCTTTCATAGTCTGTCTTACAGTGGAAAGTATTCTATTGTATGATATACAAAAACTCAACCCTACCAAGGGGCATTTATTTGCTATTCTGCAGGGAGTAACGTGCCACAGATGTCACTTTGTACACAGGTGATCGGATCCTCCTACACCTTCATAACCACCATATTAACAGGGGCGCCTGGGTGGCTCAGTCGGTTAAGCGTCCAACTTCGGCTCAGGTCATGATCTGGCAAGTTTGTGGGTTTCAGCCCAGTGTTGGGGTCTGTGCTGACAGCTCAGAGCCTGAAAACTGCTTTGGATTCTGTGTCTCCCTCTCTCTCTGCCCCTTCCTACCTTGTGCTCGGTCTCAGTCTCTCCAAAATAAATAAATGTAAAAAAATTGAAAACAAAAACACTGTGTTAACAAACTCGGAAACCTTTGCCAGGCTGATGAGTATGAAGGTGCAGTTTTAATTAGCCTTTCTCTTCGTATGAGTGAGTTTAAGCATCTTGTCGTGTGTCCCACGGCACTATTTGTATTTCCTGGTCTGTGTACTGTCCATTTCCTTTGGGTTTTTTGTTGTTGTTGTTGTTGTTTGTTTGTTTTTGTACTGGATGGTTGATCTTACGTCTCACTGATTCATAGAAACATATATTACGAGAAGTTACCATTTCACTAGTCACATTGGGATTGAACATCTTTTCATACACTTAAGAGTCCCAGTGTTTTCCCTCCTGAACTGTCTTTATTTCATTTCTTTTCCTTTAAATTTTTGATCTTCTTCTTGATTTGTAGGGCCACTTATGGGTTATAGAATCAGGCTTTTGGGCCTCATTCCAACCTCTTCCAATCTCTTCCACTTGGTCTCCTCTAGTGACATTGTACATTTCTTCATTTTGTAGAATGAAGTGGACATGTAAAAACCAATGTCCTAAATACCACAAACTCAGAAAACATAGCCTCAAAACCGATTTTTTTTAAGGGGCAGGATAATGTGAGTCACTTAATCATTGGCAAATACATCACACATGAACTTTTTTTTTAATGTTTTATTTATTTTTGAGACAGAGAGAGACAGAATGAGCAGGGGAGGGGCAGAGAGAGAGGGAGACACAGAATCTGAAGCAGGCTCCAGGCTCTGAGCTGTCAGCACAGAGCCCGATGCAGGGCTTGAACCCACAAACGTGAGGTCATGACCTGAGCCGAAGTCGGAGGCTTAGCCAACAGCCCCCCAGGCACCCCGACACATGAACTTTTAGAATAGAAAATGAAGCAAATTTTGCAAGCAATTTGTAAACAGAGGCTACTATCTAAGATATTGATCATGGTAGAGAAGGAAAAAAAACCAGTGATTAACTGCAGTCTTCAAACTCTGTTTAAATACAGCCTCTTCCATGATGTCTTGGGGTCCCTGGATAAATGTTTCTCTTGTCCCTGAATTCCCAGGGAACTGTGTACCTCTCTTAGGAAGACTGTCAGTGTGTGATTTTGTTATGATTAGTTTCATACAAGCGTGTTCCCAAGAGCACCACTAATTTCCTGTACTGCTTATAGATTTCTTTTCCCCTAAAGGAAGCCTCGAAGGCCCCAAGCCACAATCTTCTTTTTTAAAGTCAAGTTTATTGAGGTATAATTTACATACAGTAAAACTCACTTGTTGCAAATGTACAGTTTAATGAGTGATGACAAATGTATACAGGTGTGTAATCACCTCCAAAGTCAAGATACAGAACATTTCCATCACCACAAAGTGTTCCCTGGGGCCCCTTCACCATCAGTTTGTCTCCCCGTTTTCAGCCCCTATCAATCACCGATCTGATGTTTGTCCCTGTGGTTCTGTCCTTGCTGGAATGTCATATAAAAGGAATCATATATTCTGCAGCTTTTTGTGTTTGGCTATTTTTTTTTACACTAAGCCGCAGTCCTTCGCAATGAAACCCAGGGGAAACAATTTCCCCATTGCTTTGTGGAATTTAGGCTAAGTAGGCTTGCCCACCAAAATTATGTGGGTGGTTAGACAGCGGTCACAAGGAAGGAGTGAAAAGGAAGTGGGAGAGAGACAGCAGAAACTGAGACGGAGACAGAAAAAAAGTGTAATATTTGTTATAATATTCTTTATCGTTTACTTTATTGTTGCTTTGTATGGAGGACTTCCACTGTGCCCAGTGTTCTGTGTCCTCTGCATGACAACCTTACAGATTGTTATTATTCCCATTCTGCAGATGAGGACACTGAGGTTCAGGTTGTTCGTGTGGTTTGTCCCCAGAGTACTGTAGTGAGTGAAGTACTGGAATTGAATTGAGCTCTGATTTGAAAGACTTTGTTTTATGGACCTCCCCAGGCTCTGTTTCCCTTCACATCTGGGAAGGGAGAGGTAAAAAGAAGATCTGTAAGCTCTAGATGGAAGGATTTTCTTTCACTTACCCAGAAACTCACTCACTATAAGCTGAGAAACTAGCACTGTGCCTACTCTATCGTAGGTGCTCATTAAATACTGTTAAATGAACCAGTAAAGAGGAATCTACCTTTCTGTTCCTTCTAATGCAAATATGCTGAATTTTTCCCCCCAGTGGCTCACTGGTAGTTTTTCAAGTGTCACATTTTTCTTATTTTTTTTAAGTTTGCTTTTCTACTCAAAGTAAAGTGCAAATTCTCTCTCAGTCTCTGATTTTGTTTGAGGGTACATTATCTCAACACGTGCATTGAAGGAGTGTGAGTAAGTTCCAACTATCCCCTTTCGGGTTGTCTGTCATTTGAATGAAGGTTTATGTTCATTAAAGACCAGAGGCAATATTCAGTTAACCATTACTTATTATGTTCTATTTCTAGACTGTAAGGAGTTAAAGTCAACCTTAAGTAAAATGAACTTAATATGAATACATAGAAACAATTTTAGTAAATATTTGATGTCTTCGATATATTGGAAATATGCCACAGGGTATATATAAAATAGTTTTAGAATTAAAGGGAAAACCTAATCTTAGGTACTTTAAGTTGCTGGCAAACCAAGAGTACATGGCAAATTTCTTCCCAAATAAATTTATTGCTTTTCTAAAAACAATCTGAATGCTTGAAAGCAGAAGAATATGTCAGGAATGTTGACCATATCACTTTGTGGAATGTTGCAAAATGATGTCTGAGGACAAAGAGGAACAATGTAATACATAGCATTCTATCGTAGAAACCCAGGCACTTTACAAAGAGGTTTCCAAAGTATTTCAGGGAGGTTTTCAATCCTTTGAATTTTTTATCAGCCCTTTATGTAATTCTGTCTCCCAAATAGTTCCTCTTTGGGCCACAAACTTTGGTCAGTTTAAGTATGGTGACTCCTGGGTTATAGGTCTCTGTCACCATTTTTTATTTAAAACATTTGTCCATTTGATACCAATGAAATTTCATCTCAGTGTAGAGTAAAAGTCTATTTTAATGGTAGACCTGTAGGATGATACTAATACCCACCTTTAAATTAATTGATCGATGATGCCCACTGACAGGTTTTCCATTCCAACCTGCAGAGGGAATTGTAAGGGCTGGCAATTTCTTGAAATAGCAATGTAGACCACTATACAGCAGTTCTAAAGCAGGCTGTGCGCTTTATCATTGCAACCCAAACTAATGGAACTCACTCACTGGAGACCAAAAAAAAAAAAAAAAGAAAATAAAAATTAAAGAAAAAAAGAGTCCGACTAAATTATTACATAGAAGCAAAAAGTACTTTTGGACACTTTTTTTGGGTCATTTGCCTTCAGCTCAGAGAATGGGAAATTTTACAAAGGGAAATAGGAAAACAACACAGAGGAAGTGAACTTTTCCCTTAGAAGACATGGCTTTCCTACCAGCCCTTCACATGGATGCTGCCCCTTCTCATTCTTCAGGAGGATGGGGACAGGGGAAGAAAGGGACAGGGATGCTGAGAGCAGAAAGCAGACTAAACATTAGGGTTGTAGGGTCAGGAGAAGTTAAGTGCCAGGGGAGAGCTCAAAGGTTTCAGCACATGCAGCCAGAGCCAGGAGGGAGAAGGAGCCATCAAGACCACTGTCTAGGAAGTCAAGGAGTAAGGCCACTTGGAGGACATATTTGGGAGGAGCCCTGGAGGACTCCTTGAGAAGCAGGTGCAAAGCAGGTGCAAGACTAGAGAGGTGGACAGGTTAGCACATCCTAGAGGGCGGTGTGGCATGAAACTCAGAGGTTGGAGGCACCACAGCACCTGACATCTAGAGGGCTCAGTTCCTCCTGCTCACCCTCCAGATACCCAGTTAATTGCCATGTAATGTGAATTGTAATTGTCCCCACCTACTCTAGTCTGCTCCTTCCTCTCCATCTCTCCCACGCCAGACCAGGCACCTGAGATTGTGGCTCTCCTCCCATGAAGCCTGTGTGTAGAGCCCTTCTCTGCCACCTACTGGTTTTGTAACCTTGGGGAAAGTATTTAGCTTGCGTATACCTCAGTTTTCTCATCTGAGAGATGGGAATGCTAATACGAGTACCTACCTTACGGAATTGTCGGGAGCGCGGGATGAACTAACACCTGTGGACCACTCACATGGTACCTGGCGTAGAGTAAGGACTCAATATTAGTTGCTGTGTTCGTTTCCTAGGATGAGCAAGTTACTCCAAACTGGGGGGGTGGGGTGTGGAGCTTAAAATCATAACAATAACAATGTACCCTTTCTTGGTTCTTGAGGTCAGACTTCTGAAATCAAGGTCTCCACAGGGTTGCTTCCTTCTGGAGGCTCTGAGGGAGAATCTGTTCGATGCCTCTCTCCTGTATTCTTGTAGCTGCCAGAATCCATGGTGTTCTTTGGTGTGTTGCTGCCTAAGTCCAATCTCCGCCTCTATCTTCACATGGCCTTCCCTTCTCTGGGTCTGTGTGTCCCAAATCTCCCTCTCCTTTCTCTTATAAAGACATCAGTGATTGGGGTTAAGGCCCACCCAAAATCCAGCATGACCTCATTGGAAGATCCTTAATTACATCTGCAAAGACTCTATTTCCACATAAGGTCGTATTAACAGGTACAGAGGGTTAGGACTTGGACTATTCAACTCACTACAGTTGTCACAATTATTATTTTCAATTCAGAAGCTAGCCATCTCTCTTAAAGATGCTAAAAATAGTCTCCCTGCATGCAATCTTCCAGTGACAATCCGTTCTCAATACATAGCCCCACTGACCTTTCCAAAGTAACTTGTCTGTTTATACCTTCCCTGGCTCCCCCCACCTCCCCACCTGCAGGAGGACATGTGACATGCTGAGCAGAGCTGTGGTCTGGTGCCTGCTTCATCTCTGCAGGGCCATCTCCCACGTCCCTCTACCTTGCACACCCCTCTCCAGAACAGGACTGCACTATTTCATACCTCCTGGCCTTGCCCAGTCTCCTTCCTCTCCTTATGTACCAGTCTCCTCCTTATCGGGGCTTTATGCAACCTTCGCAGCTCAGTTCTTACTTTGTCTTCTCTGAGAAGTTTTCATGGGAACCACCACCTCCTCCCTCCTGCCTGGTCATTCTCCCCCAGACCCCAGAAATTGGCTTTCTCCTCATTATCCCTGGTCTATCTTTGATTATCCATCACCAAACTTTATTCATTGTTCTGTAAAGGCCTGTTAATGTTTTTGTTGCTTTTGAGGGTTGCATCCTACTCAACTCTACATCCCAAAACCAGTGTGGTCAGTAAAGGAAGGCATTTTATGGTGGATGGATGGATGATGGATGGATGAATGGATGGATGGATGGTGGTTGGGTAGATGGATGGATGGATAGATGGATGGATGATGGATGGATGAATGGATGGGTGGGTGGATGGATGGATGATGGATGGATGAATGGGTGGATTGATGGATGATGGATGGATGAATGGGTGGATTGATGGATGAATGGATGGATTGATGGATGGGTAGGTGGGGGGCGGATGGATGATGGATGGATGGATGAACAATAACTGGGAAAAGGAAAACTGAGTCATGGATGATGCAGAACCACAGGGAAAAACCTGAACTACACCTGGGCATTCTGCAATCAGAAGATCTGACCAGTTATTAGAAAAAGGAATGTGGCTACTTAGGACTCATATCTGTGTAGTACAAATTATGAACAACTATGTATATAAACATCATGTACATGATGCCCAAGGTAACTGCTGAGCAAACTCATAGCTCCCCAAGGTACTCTGATTTTTCTCAATTTCCAAAGTCCTAAATTAACAACCCACTTTGGGACTGGATAAAACATGGTTCTCTCATATTATACTGAAGTATGAAAAAGATTCATTGGTGCATAAGTTTAAAATGAAGATCCCTAGACGCCATTCTCAGAGATTCTGATAAAGTGAGCCTGGGGCACACTCTGTGATTTATGAAGAGGTTAAAAGTGCAAATTCTGTCTCTGTCCAATCCACTCTGTATGATGTTAGATCATTTCTTAATTCTTCATCTCTGAAGTGGAGAAAATAATAGTTCCTCTTCATAGTACTGTGGTGAGTGAATATAGCAAGAAGAAGAGTCTGACATAGGGAGGTGCTCACTAAAGGTCCCTGAAATCGATCATTGCTGTCATTATCATCCCCTACCCCCACCCCCACCTTCACCACCATCATCATCATCTTCATCAAGGATTCCAGATCAGTGGTTCTTAATCCCAGCTGCAAAATAAAATCACCTGGGAAATTTGGAAACAGATCCTGATAGAGTTATTCTGGAGTGGGTCTCAGAGAGCAGTCTTATTTTAGAGTATCTTGAGTTTACACGGCCTTGTCACAGCCGAGACCTAACAGGACCTAGACTGGCCCTTCTCAAACTTGAACACGCCCACGAATCACCGAGGGATCTTACAAAACTGCAGCTTCTGAGTCAGTAGGTTTCAGGCTAGCTGAGAATCTGCATTTCCACCGTGATGCCGATATTGCTGTCCACAGACCCCCCCCGGGGGTACGAGCCCTGAGCCCGAGCAGACGTGGTGGGCGCCCAGCTTGGTCCCGGGGCTCGATGTCAACACAGGGACCGATTGTGATGGACGCCATGTGGTTCCCAGTTACCCCCAGGCCTGTCACATGCCTAGTGCCACACTCTGTCTGACAGCGCCCCCAGTTTGTCACTATCACTGCCAAACCCTGGGAGGAGACACAGACAGGCTCTCTCTGACTTCTCTGATAAGATACGTCCGATGAAATTCATTACTGTCCCAGGAGTCCTTTCAGAAGGCATTTAAGGAAATGCCACACACTTAGCACTTAGCTCTTCAGATTTCAGAGCTCAGGGTCATCGTTTTACCCATAAAAGGGCCATTTGTGTATGAGTCTAAACTGCTAAGTCAGTTACTCTGCTGAGTGGGAATAGTATTGTTGCCTCTGTTTTTGGCACTAATAACTTGAGTGTTTTCCAAACAGCATTAAATGCCAAAGTCCCTGGCCCTCGATTTGGTCCAGGTATAGTGACTCAGAGGTCTGTAGTCACACTGGACAGGGGAGGGATTGGAAAGTTAAAATCAGAGCCGGCTAACGGTCAGAGGATGTTAATTCTCCAAGACTGCGTTGGCATCTTGCAAACTCATTGTGATTTCCTCAAAACAGCCCCGTCCAAGGTTTATGTTGTCAGTGAGGCTTCACTGCTTGAGTATGTGACCGGCCTCACAGCATCATGACATCACTCCAAAACCGAAGCTGAGAGCGGCTTTGCTTAGCACACGAAGTTGATTAGGCAAAACTATGAGGCATTTAAATACCTGATTACAAAGACTCTTACTGTTTATGTGGCAAACCGATCCTTTAGGTTTTCATTTCATATTTTATGATGTGTAAGATCTAGCGTCAATAATAATTATATCTTTTTAGAAGGCATGCATTATTTATCTTTCTTACCGCCAGAATAATAAAGACCAACACAGCCCCGGGTCTGTCCATGGGATAGTTCCATCAGGCCCACCCCTGCCCACCTGCCAAAGTCCCTTTGCCGCGTAAGGTAACACAGACTTGGGGTCCAGGATCAGCGGGCCAGTGTCTCTGGAGGCCATCCCTCTGTCTACCTCCATCCTGGGTCCCTCGCGTCAGCCCTATGCGATCCTTCAGCACGTCTCCTGCTTGAATCTTCTTCCCTCCCTCCTGCCTCCTCCTCCAGGGCAGCTGGAGTGATCTGTTAGGGTTTTTTTCTTAATGCTTACTTATTTATTTTGAAAGAGAGAGAGCAAGAGAGAGAGCGAGAGAGAGAGAGAGAGAGAGAGAGCGAGAGAGCGAGCGAGCATGTGCAAGCAGGAGAGAGAAAAAGAGAGAGGGAGAGAGAGGATCCCAAGCAGGCTCTGAGCTGTTAACACAGAGCCCAATGTGGGGCTTGATCTCCATGACATCATGCCCCGAGCCAAAATTAAGAGTCAGAGCATCACTTATTCACCTCTGCACCACTCTCTCCTCTTAGTGTGGTTAGTTTTCTTTGAAACATGTTTGAAGTTATAGTATAGATTTCCCTGTTTCTAATGTCTCTCTCCCTTCCCTGGAACCTAAGTGCAAAAAGGCTTGTCTTGTTCTCTGCTGGTCCGCAGGACCTGGGACAATGCTTGGTGAGAAGCGCGTGCCCCATACTTGTACCAGGAAGGTTGGGAGGGAGGGGAGGGAGGGAAGAAGGAAGACAGATAGACAGAGGAGGGGAACAAAGGAAGAATGGCAGGACGGCAGAAGTTGACTTAGTGGATTGCCCTTTTTATGGTTGTTATTTGAGGTCTTCTCCTGTCAGAAGGATGATGATCCAAGGACCTCAAAAGGAAAGAAATCACTTTTAACTCCTTTAATTGCATATTATTTATAATACAGGTAAATCCCACCCAACATTGAAATAGTCCTACTCAGGGACACACTTCCAATAGCACAAGCTTGTCACTTGATATTATTACATCTGCCACTTAGAAGCTGTGTGACTGGAAGCTCTCTGTGTCTCAGTGTCTTTGTCTGCAAAATGGGTATAATAATAGTGCAGCCCTTATAGGGCTGTTTGGAGGATTACGTCAATTAATGTTTGCAAATCACTTAGAAGGGATCCAGGGACAGAATAAGCATCATGTACATGTTTATTAAATTAAAAAAACCCCACAATTTTACCCTTAAATTCAAGCTATTCTAATACTCAACTCAAACCTTTATTTAATTTAGAAAGACATTTGGAAACATTCAGCTTTTTACTTAAATCAGTCTGTTTCTGCTTTCTTACAACTCAGGGAAACACTGGTTCATATTCCTGTTAAAGTAAAATGGCAAAGTGTATCTTTGCCCAGGTTTTGCTGACAACGTTCATATTCTTACCAAGTAAATGTCTCCTCTACGGATTAGGGCTGTTACAACGTTTTTTAAAAAATAATGGGATTATCGAGTTTAGGACTTCGCTTGCTCAGACTGTTTTGCTTTAATCCTCAAGGCTGCCGGAAGTCATCCTAACAGACAGTATCCTTTGCCTGGCTTTCCAGGGCGCTGGGGCTTGAAATCTGACACTCAGTCGCTGCTTGCCTCACCACGTGGGAAAGGCTGCTTCCCCTTATTAAGGAAAACGCGGCTCCATTTGTTTTGGCTCCAACCAACTTAACAGTGTCTTTAATTCAGTGACGGACTGTTTTCCTTGGAAGTTGGAGGGTCCAGTGGTTTTGGATCAAGCTTGAATTCTCACTGGAAGTTCTAAACTGGAAGTCAAATGACTTCCCTCAGCAGTGGTGGAGGCAAGAAACTGGGGCCAGCCTTGGAAAGTGGATTTTGAATATTGCAGGCTATTCATAATAGTACCTAATGAGGTGCAACCCAATGCCGATTGGGAGTGAGATGGACGGATCATTTCATTATTTTGTTCAAATGCATGGTCCTGATACTTGTTTTTGTTTTGATAGAAAGCAGTTTCAAGCTAATCCTAGGAGACAAGAATAGATGGAAAGATTACCTACTGTATACTGATGTAGGACAGATCTTTCTAGGGAGACCAAGTGAAGGCCATTCTAGAAGGACTAAAAGCTGGATAGACATTGGTCAGAGGAAGTTTCAGGTTGGGGGAGAGAGAGAGGTGGCGCATGCCCAGGGCCGGGGTTCATTGGCCCTGTGCCTTTCCTCTGCCAAGAGCTGCGATTTGGAACAAAGGAAAGCAGGTCTTAGAGCCAAGAGCAAGCAGTGGGGGCTGCCGCTGTCGAGGTCAGGGGGACGATGAGGCGGAGTGGGAGTGCTCCAGACTTCCAGCACTCTTGCATTAATAACCAAGGTGCGCTTCCTGGATCTTGGAGATAAATCTTTTCTCTTGTTGCTCTCAATTTTTCTGATACTCTAGGTTCCAGAGCAGAAAATTGTGTGTGTTTTTTTTTTTAAACCAGAGGTTCATGGATCTTCTCAGGGTATCCATGGAAGAATTCAAAAGGTTCCTGAAAGCTCAGAAGTTGTCCACAAAATGTTGTATGCATATGCATTTCCTGGGAAACAGTCCCTACTTCCTACCAGATTCTCAAAAGGATTCTGTGACTTGCCCTCCTACAAAGCTTAGACTCACTGTTCAAGATGGTAACATAAATCACTTTAGAACACTTTGTACTTTTGTCTCCTTCAGTCTCTCTTGATATGTGCAGAATTTGGCAAAGCCAGCGTGTTACGAAAAAATTTGCATCGCATCCGTAGACCTTGGATAGCCAACTCTAGTGGTAAGGGTAGTCAGGAGCATTCACCAGCAGCTCTAGTCTGAAGGGCCACATGGGCACACAGAGCGTCTCCATCAGCTGTGAGCTGCTATAACAAATGACCATAAGGTGCTTACTTTTCCTTACAGTTATGGGAGCTGAAGTCCAAGATCAGGGTGCAGATAGACTGGGCTCATAGTGAGGCACCACTTTCTGGTTTGCAGAAGGCTGTCTTCTCGCCATGGCCTCACATGGTGAAGAAAGAGAGGAAAGCGGACCCTCTCATGTCTCCTCTTCTCAGGGCACTAATCCCATCACGAGGGCTCCACTATAAGGACCTAATTACTCCTCAAAGGCCCCATCTCCATCACATTGGAGATTAGGGCATCAACCTATGTATTTGGGGGGACAGAAACCTGCAGTCCATGGTACCTGCGGCTGGGCCAAGCAAGCAACTCAGGAGCCTTCACTCCAACACAGGCACCTCCAGGCAAAACATATCCAGAGTAGTACAGAGATCAGTGAATAAATAGGATTATGCCCATCATAATAAATGTATTCACTGAGCCCCTACAATATGCCAGGGGTTTTGGATACCTTGCCTCATTTGATCGTCACAATCATCTCATGAAGTGGATACTATTATCTTTCCCATGCTACAGATAAAGTGACTTACACTCAAAGAAGTGACATAAATTTCTCAAGATCATTATGTGGTAGAATTGGGATTTAAGGCCAGGTTTGTCCACCCATGCTTCCTCCCAGATGAAGTAGCTTTGTGACATGCCAACAACCATCGTGGCAGCCTGAGGGATACTGATTCATCTAAGGTCTCCTTCAGGGCTCTGATTTTATGATTTTTAAAGTTAACTGAAAGAATGACAAATCAAGCAATCAATTTGTAAGCCACACACTATGTTAGGAATTGGGAGGGATAACCAATTTTCCTTCCCAAAGGGACCGCCAAGCATACCCTGCGGGGCTGGGATTTCTGGAACTGTGTGGAGTTAACAAGAGGAGACTTGGAAAGTTAGAAAAGCGAGGGGGAGGCTACATTCCAGACATAGCATATGGTATGACAAAGCACCAAATTTGGAGTGGGACAAACAGATGAAGAAGGTGTCAAGTTCTCTGGGGAGGCCTAGAGGGTAGGAGAGGCTAGTATACACAGCGTAAAGCTTTGACAAGATGCTGGGGTGACTTAGCTGAGCCCCAAATAAAGGAGAACAGGTCCAGAAGCTGAGGAGCCACCCCTCCCCCATTCTAACAAAGGGAAATTTCCATGAGGCAAAGGGAGACCGAGTCCCAGATAGAAAATGACTGTTCTATAGGAAAATCTTTGCTTCCAGCAGAGAACTCTCCAGTCGTAGGAAAACCTATCTCAATGGCAATGACCTGTCTATTTGCAAAAGATGCCCCACCAAGGGCTCGCCTCAGGGGTGAGTGAACAGTAAGAAATTAGAGGAGGAGCGCGGTCGCTGAGTGGGAAGAAGAGAAATCACAAAGGACTGAGAGAGGGCGGCTGAGTCCCAGCACAGGCAAAACCACCTTGTATCAGTTATGGGTGCACTTCATGCAACTCAGATCATGAATGTGACTACCTCCTTCTCCCCTACCCCGGCCCCCATCCCAAGAAGCTGCTCCCGCCGAGAAAATAACTAGAATGACCCCGCAACGGAAGGCAAGCTCGACTTGGCGCCAAAAGCAGCCCTGCTGGCCTCCCTGCTACTTGTCCCCATGGGGACAGACCCCGCATTCTCTGGGGAGGCCCGGACAGCTGCTCAGTGTCTGCTTCCTGAAGGGCTGGCCCAGACGTGGGAGCCCACGAGAGTCAGGGAGCTGCTTTCTCCGACGCACAAGAGCTGAAGTCTTGTTGGGGGCTCACATGCTCCTCAGAAATGAAGGGCACATCTGCTGTAATGAAAACATGTCCCTTTATGAAGGCAGCATGGCTTCCGTCCTCGGAGCCTCCAGAGGGGCCGTTTCCCTGGGCCGGAGGTCCCCCAGTGCTGGCTGCCGGTCAAGCAGCCACCTCTGTGTCAGCGTTTTCCACCTCCACCTCCCCAAGTATGCCTTCCCCTCTAGTGGATTAAATTTAGCTCTGAATGAATGCAGAAAAGAGAACACATTCATGTATGCACAGATCAAGTGGCTTTCAAATATAGGCTGGCCACGCACAATTGGCACAAAAGATCCAAGTTTTTCTCTTTCCTTCCCTCCTCTTTCTCTCTGCTTTTTCCTTCTTACCTGCAGATTCCTACACCCTTTGCTGCATTTAGTGAAGCTCATTGAATATATAGCTCGGAGCGTGGGGCTGTTTGTCTTTAGATCGTTGAAAGCGGAATCATTTGAGTGACTGAGGGACACCAGGAGCAGAGGGAGCCCTCCGTGGTAGAGATCATTTTCATTTATTTATTTGATGGTCTTGGAAGCCCATCAGGCACTTGGAAGCCTCTTTTGTCTCATGTATTAACAGAGTCTTTTCTCCCGTGGGCCAAGCTTGTGGCATTGACAGTGTTGTACAGACTTGCAAATATTTGCCCACTGACCAGTCATTATGTCCCTAAGTCCCTAACACTTAAGTCACCCCTCTCACTGTAGTTCTTCACCCTCACAGAGCATTTATGGTTCTCAGAATATATTCCCACTCATGAGTGCCTTTAATCTTTATAAGAACTTTGTGAGGTAGCTAGCTATTCCTCTTTCCAGTTTACAAACAGGAAGCCTCAGCTCAGAGAGGTTTAGTGACGTGTCTGAGGTCACACAGTGAGTGACAGAGTTAGGATTAGGACGTAAGATCAACACTTTTTCTTACACTCTTTCCCTTCTACCTTGAGCTGCTTTGGGGAAAGGCAGTTTGTCCAGGAGGCCCTGTTGGGGAGAGTTAGATTTAGTAAACATTTGCTAGTCTATGGAGGGTGGGTAAGAGGAAGGCATGTGAGATTGAGACCCCAGACCTTCCAAAGGGCATCAGAAGGGCTTACCATCTAAACGTGGTAGTAGCTGAAGCTAAGCGTTCCCGGTAGCATTACTCATTCTCCAACCATGAGGGCACACAGGACTGAACTGATAGGCCATTGTCGCTTCCGGGCCAGCTCCACAGGACATCTCTCTCCTGTCAGCAGTGCTGACTTGCAGAATGTGTACAGCATTATCGAATCGTGGCTAACAATGAAAGTGTCGATGACCACACTGCAACAAGGGATGCCAAGCTGACAGGGCACATCGTGATCATTGTACTAAGGCAAACTAGACTGGCCCCAAAGCTCTCTGAGAAGCCAATGACCCAATTGTGTCTACTGGCATTACATAACCAGGCTGGCCTTCCCAAAGACTTTCTCACTTTGTAGCTAATTCATACCCAAACTGAGAATCAACTCCACTGAGGAACACCTTTGATATGTAGGTATCTAGCTCTATTCCCAAACATTCCAAAATCAAGCTTATTTTCCATCTTTTCCTAGGACCTCATCCATCTCTTCTTCAGCATTCCCTTCTCATGCCTTCTTATTTATAATTATTAAATTGACTCAATCCAAAAGATAGGATTGTAAGTGTCTATGAATCACTAAAACAAGAGTCTGATAATGAAGTTTCTAGACAATGAATGACACAGAGCAGAATCTTCCCCCACCATGAGAAAATAAAAGTACTGACAAATATGAAGAATTTTAAGAATAACAATAGTTCACCCCCTTTCTTTAAAAAAATGCCTACATAAAAGAGTGGAGAAAATCAAGTCACTCACTTGGTCTGGTCTATGACATTTTTAATGAAGCAACAATTGGGTTGAGTAATTAGGACCTACCATTTCTGGAATAGCTGCTGTACTCTTGAGTATTTTATGCTGATATCCTGATTTCTCACAACATCCCTATGAGGTTAGAGTTATCAGCCCACATTAAAGCTAAGGAGAGTGTTCCTAAAAGAGTTCAAAGGGTGCAGTTGATGAGTCTCTGGGCCAGGATTCACGTTTCTTCATAGAGTTCATGCCTTGTTTTGTGTGGAACATCCACTTACTACTTCCTAATCCTACTTTTCAAAACTGTTATCAGCAACAAGGTTATTATGAGCCAACATCTGAATATCAAGCAAGACAAATGTAGAATGATCCTTAACTACCCTGCTCTCACTCCCATGTACGCTCCTTATACCACTCCATTTCCTCTCATGAAGTGATGCTGACACCCAGCATCAGTCAGCTGACGTGTCCAGAGCTAACCAAGCGAAAAGGAAGCCATCAAACGGAAATACTAATGTTCACTTCTGGATAGATTTCCAACTGCTCATTTTGAATCTACTAGGTAGAGAGCCTAGTCAATATATACCTTAAGTGACATCCAGCCTACTCTTGGCTGGTTCTGTTTTCTAACTTTCTTTCTTGCCCCACGGAAACTCTCTAGATGAATCTATCATTTGAATTGCATAGAGAAACACAGCACATACTTGAAATCCCATCAACTTTCCTAAATTGTTCACAACCAAAGGAGCCAAAAGCCTCCAACCACTGTGCCCCTCCTTTTGATTCTGTGCAGAACTACCACATATGTTTTGAATGACCACATATTCTAAAAGACCCTAAAAGGCAAAAGAGAGCTCACACGAATACAAACATTGTGGAGGACCTGGGCATTCCTTTTAAAATTACTTTTGTCAAGAGAAAGCTTCAGGTTACTATGAAATTTCACACTCCTAGCTGCTGCTTAACAAGACTTTAACTTTTACTCACTCAACGGGTCTTGGCAAGACATTTCCCTCTCAGTTTACAGGGCTCCTGTTTTCCCCACAGGGGAGTAGGCTATGCTAATCTGCGGTTCCCAAAGGACTCATGTTCTAAAATAGACTCTGAAATGTTTATTAATAAAACATCTATATTGCAAATCTAGCATTCCATATTCTCTCCATGTAATGCTTTGCAATGTAACATCTATCAGAAAAACCATTAAACAATACGGTTAGTTGCTTACACAACACAATTTAATGTCCCAGTAAGAACTAGTGATTTGTTACACACATTCTGCACCATTGTAATAGATCTTTCCAGATTTTAAATGTGCGGAGGAGAAGTCACCAATATTGGCGCTGGACTATGAATTCTTTGTAACATCAAGACGTAGCCGAATGTTTAGTACAGAATAGCTACACAATAAAAGTTCATGAAAGAAATGGCATAATTTGGTCTAGAAATGTCTGTGTTTGTAATGGATTCAGTGATTTTCAAATGCTAAAATTTGGAGATTTGAAGGCAGCAATGCTGTGAGAGGAGAAAATGTTTTCCCTCTGCTCTTGGCCAAGCATCAGCCATTCATTTCACAAGCCTTCCTCTTTCACTTAGGATTCTAAGTCACAGGCAACAGAAATTGATTCTGGTTGATAGGAGCAGAGAAGGCAGGAATTGAAAGTATATTCATAGAATAGTCGAGAAGGCTATAGTAGAGAAGGAGGCTTGGACAATGGGCAAAGGTGAGGTACCAGCCTGAAAGAATTCTCGGATGCTGTGTCTTCAAGATCGTTGGCAGGAGCTCATGCCTGGCTGAGCCCAGATTGCACGCCATATTGTAGCTTCTGGGGAATCTGGGGAAGCAAGTGTCTGGTATTTCCCAGCTTCTATGATGAGAGGTGGCTCTGACTCTCACTATGGCTTGTAATATGGGAATTCCCCTAAGAGGAAAGGGGTTTGCAAATTGGGCATCCCCAAAATATGAGTCTGCTATACCTCCTCCTGGACAAAACCCCAGGGGTCAGCTTTCTGAATCTCTTCTCCCCTTTGACTTTTTGCCATATGTGCCTTGATGATCTTCAATGCTGAGTAAACACACAACCACTGTATATCCTGGGTCTTAGGTAGTTAGAAACCACTGAGGAGGTATACACAATTGGTCATGAATCTTTTGTCTATTCCTAGTAAACTCAGTACAGTGGTTCTAAACCCATCCCTCACCCGTACCTCACCCCATAGGAATTTATTTCTGTATATGTTCAGGGAAATGTGCTCCAGGAAATTTTGATGCAGACTTCTGGTTGGGAACCATGCCTTAATTTTTCCCATTTTCCGCAGGTTCTTTACAAACCATTTCTGTTTTCTTAAAGGCCCCCACCTCCACCTCCACCCCATCAGTCTCAACCAATAATCCTTCCATTAGGTGGGAAAATGAGGCCACCTGTTGCTCACTCACTCAAATTTTCTCTCCTTCACTTCAAAGTTTCTTCTTATTTCTACCCATTCCGTACTTCTGCCCTTCTTAATTACTCCTTCCTTCCAAGGCTATCGGTACTCATGGCCTAATCTGAGACTTAATACTTATCTTCCCTTCTGACTGTATCTTTGGTCTCACTTTCTTGATGCCAAAATTACCTTCATTTCAGAAACATTTCAAGTCTTATCTGACCTAACAACCCTTTACCCTGACCCTGCTCCCCATAGACCACCTTCCTGTTCCTCCTACCACCTTCAGCATTCATATCCAAAGGTCTGAAAGGAGTGGTCTGTATTCATGGATGCTTTCACTTCACTTTCCATTCATTCTCAGCTCCCAATAGTCACTTCCGGCCTGACTTTCCACACACACACACACACACACACACACACACACACACACACAAACACTGTTCTCCCAATGTCACCTATGGCTTCCTGACTGCCCAAGCCAGTGGCCCCTTCTTAATCTGCCTCCTTCTGGACCTCTCAGCTTTTGATACAAACATCCCTCCTGATTTTTCTTCTCAGACTCCTTTACTGGGCTTTCTTTCCTCCTCCTCCTCCGCCTTTGAGAGAGAGAGAGAGAGAGAGAGAGAGAGAGAGGGAGGGAGAATCTTAAGCAGGCTCCCCGCTCAGCATGGAGCCTGACATGGGCCTCTATCCCACGACCCTGGCCTCATGACCTGACCCGTAATCAAGAGTTGGATGCTCAACCAACGGGCCCACCCAGGCATGGCTCTTCTCTTCTTGTTCTGTTTTCTCACACTGGCCATTCTCCTCTCTTTAGCTATAACCTAAAAATAGATATTCCCAGATATATATCCCCAATCCTGATTCTTCTCTCCTGTGATACAGTTTTCCAACTGGTCATTTCCAGTGGGAACCCAGGCTCTTCTCCTACCCCGTCTTCCTTCCATGACACCTTAAAAAATTTGGGGGGGGGGGTAAAATATACATGACATACAATTTACCATTTAAACAACTTGTAAGTGTACCGTCCAGTTCTTGTTCATTACTTGCTTATTACAGGGGTCTGCTCCCCCCACCCCCACTCCCCACTGTATCACTTGCTGAACCTGGCGTTAAGCTGTAAAGAGCATGGGCTCTGGGGAGTCTGATCTGAGTTTAAATCTCAGCTTTATGGCTCTGGCTGAGTCTCTCAACTTCACGGGCCTCACTTTTCTCATCTTGTTACTCTCCACTGTTGTTGGGTACACAGTCAGTCTGCTGAAGCAATAACAGCTTGGTTTATTTGTGAGCAAACACCCTGGAAAGAACTTGTCCTGTGGGAGCTGGTGCTGGAAGTGAGGATAAAATGAAGTATTTGAAGAAAGGGATAGATCTCAGCCAGAAAGTAGGAGTTCTGGATATATATTGGAGTGGGAATGTGGAATCTGGCATTGGCTTGGATTTATAACACAGACACAGCTCCACCCACGCCCGTTATGAAAAGGCAGAGAAAACAATCAATCAGTAAAACTGTTTTGGGGACTATTTCGGTCTTCAGGCAGAGTAGTAATTGCTCATCAAGTGACAGGTAAAACCTCTGTGAAAGTTGAAAAGGCAATTTAGTTGAATTGCAAGAATTTGCCCAGGAAGGAGGTGATTTGGGGAAATTTGATGTGTATACCATTTAAAATGCTTTTCAAGTTCTGTGTGTATCAATCATCAAGGATCTAAAGAGGTCACATTGTTGTTGTTTTTAATCAGTGTTTATTATTTCATTTTATAGAGGGAAGTTTACTTACGAATGTTCAGAATTTTAGCAGGTCCCTCCTGAATGCTAAGAAGTTATTTCTTTTGTTTTTAGCATTTATTTCCTTTGGGGTCTGACCCATCTCTCACATTCAGCCCAGGGCCTGTCGCAAAAGATGCACTTTCGTATTGTTTAAAGTGTTTAAAGGTGAAGCATTTCAGTGATCAGACCCCAAGACTGTGTAGAGAAGAAAAGACTCGGAGTTCAGCCCAGTATGTCACAGGATAATGATAAGAACAGATTGCCCTTTACAAAGCACCTTTATGTTTTTTATCTGTTCATCACTGAGGACAATTCCATTTTTCAGATGAGGAAACTGAGGTTCAGAGTGATTAAGTGAGCTGCCCACGGTTTCACAGCTCTAAGTTGTCAAGCCCCGCCTAGCCGAGCTCAACAACAAACTCTCCGCTGTCTTCTAAGTCACAGTTGGCCTCATAGAGAGGTGGCCTGTTTTGAGCCTTCCGTCCAGGTTCGAGGACCCTGCCATCTAAGGCATGTGGGCGAGGGAGCCCTTCCCTACTGGAAATGTCCCCACGTGAAGCCCAAGCATCTGGCATGCGCTAGAAGGCGGCCAGAACACTCGGTGGTCACAGCCCTCACGTCACAGTTCGCGCTTGGGGCCCCACTTTCTGCCTCCGGCCTCTCGGTTGGCTGGCACTGGCGCCACCTTGCCCTGCTGGGACTCCAGAGAGCGCGCGTCCACCCCGTAGCCGGCCGTGCGCCCTAGCCTCTCGCCGTGCGCCAGCGCCCCAGGTGCCCACCCGCACGCGCGCACCCCGTCCGCGCCCTGGGGACCTTACCTCCCCCGCCGCGACCGCCCGCCGTCTCCAGCCCACCTAGAGCCACGGGGGGCGGCGGCCGCAGGTCCCTCACACCCCGGGGGCGGAGCGAGGCGCCGAGACGTCAGGGCGGAG